>NC_051387.1:30709090-30713388 GCF_015228065.2 Penaeus monodon | reverse complement strand
TCGCAGGTAGTTCTGCAACATCCCAGCTGAATTGTTAAAAGCTGGTGGAGATGGCAGGAGATGGAAGCATTTAATACGGTGCATTGTGAATCACTCTGGGAGATCCTGAGACTAAGAGAAATTCCAACAAGGATTATTGGATTAATAGCAAGCCTGTATACTGGGACTGAAAGTGCTGTAAAGTGTGATGTGGGCCTGTCGACCTTCTTACCTGTTAGTGTTCTTGCACCAACACTTACATGAACTAGATACTGGGTAGAACTACCGTCCAAAGTCATTGTGGGGTAACTCTGGGCAATATCAAGGTTAATGACCTTGACTTTGCTGGGGCTAGAGGTTTCCTGGACGAAGACCACGATTCAGGACTTTGCGGGCCTGCTAGGAGATCCTGTTCAATCGGTCGCTGAGAGCTTCATATACCTTGGCCTGGCAGCAGGGGTCATGAAATCTCTCGGCAAGTGTATTTGGAGAAATGAAGGGTGGATGCAGCTATGCGCCCCCACTGGCGTTAACTCCCCAAAGATGATAATGATGATGATGATATATATATATATATATATATATATATATATATATAATATATATATATATATATATAGATATATATCGTTTCCCTGTGGACGAATCTGTCCATCAATTTGCCTCTTTGCGGAGGAGGCCTGTTGCATGACACGGACAGCACGACCAGACCTTTCATAGGGAAATAGAAATGGGCCGAGGGGGTCAATATATATATATATATATATATATATTATATATATAATATATATATTGATATAATAAATAAATAAATAAATATATATATATATATTATATGATAAATATAATTATATATACATATATATATATACTTATATAATTATATTATAATATATATATATTATATAATATATATGTGTGTGTGTGTGTGTGTGTGTGTGGTGTGTGGTGATATATATATATCTATATATATATATATATATATATATATATATATATATATATATATAATATATATACATATATAACACATATATATTATATTATATATATAATATATATATATATATAGGCCGCGATGGCCGAGTGGTTAGAGCATCGGACTCAAGACTGTCACGACGGCAATCTGAGTTCGAGGGTTCGAGTCACCGGCCGGCACGTTGTTCCCTTGGGCAAGGAACTTCACCTCGATTGCCTACCTAGCCTCTGGGTGGCTAAGCCAGCCCAAGTCAGTGCTGGTCCCAAGCCCGGATAAATAGAGAGAATGATTACCTAAAAGGTAACACCGGCACTCTCCGTGGAAAGGAACTGGGGACCCTACCACGTACTCACTCCAAGAGCATCACAACATGAAAAGAACAATAAAGCATCATGCTGTGACACGGCCGCTCAAAAACATGAGCCTACCGTTAAAAAAAAAATACTATATATATATATATATATATATATATATATATATATATATATATATATATGTGTGTGTGGTGTGTGTGTGTGGTGTGTGTGTGTGTGGTGTGTGTGTGTGTACAAATTCATATATATATACTAATATATTATATATTTTTATAATTTTTAATTTTATATATATATATAATTATTTACATATTAATTAAAATATATGTAACTGAAATTAATTGTATTATATTGATACATATTGTATACTTTATATTTGTATTAATATATATTTTAAAAAATTTAAAATATATAAATTTGCAAACCCCACCCAACACCCACCCACCCCACCCAAAAACCACAAAACACACCACCCACATTTTTAAAATTTTTAATTACTAATTAATATAAAAAATTTTTATATATAATATATATTATATGTTATTATATTTATAATTATATATAAAATTTAAAATTTTTTAAATATATATATTATTATAATATATTATTGAAATTTGTTTGTGTTGTGTGTGTGTGTGTATGGTTTTAACACAAACATTCCACTGATGTTTTTTCCTCCCGCTTGTTCTGACACAATGGAGAACGAAAGAAACTCAGGTCCTTTGTGTTCTTAAAAACCGTTAAAAACCGTATCTTCTTTGTTCATAATCTTGTAAAACCCCGAAGAGAGAAAACAAAGTGAACCAAAAAAACCATCAAGGAAAAATACAACGAGTTTAAAAATCCCAAAGTGTCAGTCTGAGCACGTCCTCCCAGTTTGAAGGGAAAAGGGTAACCATCATTACAAAATTTTTAGAAACGTCGCTTCCTTATGGATTTTCCCTGTTAAACAACGGTTTGCTAAAATTTTTTTCTTTTCTTGTGTTTTGCCCGGTACAGGGGGAATACAAGGCATTTTCTAAGGGAAAAAAGGAAAACTGATACTTTTGTTTAATGGATATTGCTTTACTACTGTAGCGTGACTCTTTTACTCAGCCCCCCTCCCCCCTCAAAAAATGATGCTCGTGCGTGTGTATGGGTCTCATTGTTGACCCATGTTCGTGTGTATGCAGCAAGTATTGTACAGTACGGGGATTAGTTGGGTGTATTACGTAGTTGGTGGCGCGTGTATGCGTGCTGATTAAAAGAACGAGTGTTTGCGCTATTTATATTGGGTGGGTTTTTTATAAGCTGTATGCTTATTTTGTCTGATAGCATGTCGAAATTCTGTGGCTTTTGGGGGTTTTTTCGCTCGCCGATTGCGCGGTTAAAAATAGTATCTTTTTGTATTTTTTTATCCTATGTATTTTTTTCATTTTTTCCCCCTCTTAAAGTCATATATTTGTTATTTTTTAATGTTAGTATGAAAGTTTTATAGACATTTTATGAAGTTTGAAAAACTATTCCACGTCCTTTTGTACGGTCTGGAAAAAATACATTCGTTGTTCTACTGCACCACGGGGCGTTTCTTTCCTCCATCCCCTGGCATTTTTATTTATACTGTAAAGGACTGATACTACGTGGCCGACAGCCCCAGCTAAGAAACTTGAAAGGACGCCAAAAGCTAAGTATTGAGTCTAAGTGACAGAATTAATTAAATATGAGCTGGACCCTGCAAGATTGCACTTATACATCACCACATATCACATACAGCCTCGTGGTTCTTCTACTTGACCTCGTCCGTTTATGTCTTCGCTGCATATTATCCTTTCATTTTCGCCTCCTCATGCATCTTGTATTGTTCTTATGCTAGCCTATTCCCTGCCTTTTCTCCCTGGACTTTACATAGTGATTTTATTAATCCAACTCAAATATGCTCCACTTACTTGCGCCCTTAAGAGATTTCCCGCTGTGACATCCCACAAGGTCATATTCCCCGTGGAACATCAATAGTAGTAGTAGTAGTAGGGGATTTGACAGCAGGGGGTGGGCTTACCCTACAGATGCCCACTGATTTTCATGGGGAGGGACCCTGGCCTTAAGGCACTCTTCTTGGTAGGTGGGGCCCCCTGGGGACTACACATGTCCGTACACTACACTACGAATCTAGGAATGAATGTTTAAGAGCTTTATGTGTGGATATGAACCCCAATCAGTAACTCCATAATGATCAAGAACTATAGATATTGAAAATCTACTAATATCCCTCAAAAATTTGTGGACTTCAGCGTGGATACAAATTTTCATCAGAAGGTTTAACTTCGTATGAGACTGTGTTGACATCGGCAAATGTAATTGGAACTGTGTTTGTAGCTTGATAAGCACATATCCTGCCGCTAATTGTGTGAGTTCCAAGAACGGAATTGCAGAACAAAGCCAATTAAAGTTAGAATGAATAGAGAAATGAACAACATTGTTAACCAGGAGATCTCTTGACATTACAAAGGAGAGATTGTAACAAGTGATGTTGAAATCATCACAAGGAATAGGGCATCAAGGCTTTATAAAGCATATAATGCGTAGTTAAAGACAAAGTGTACCTATCAGTTGGTACGAGGCTTGGTTATGTATTGTCTTAGCACGGGAAAAAAAGCAACGCTAGCTCTCACTGGACAGCAGGGATATTGCAACGAGAGATCGTCAAGGTCTCAGTTCTGCAGATTTCATTTGACATATATTTTCTGGGAGCAAATTAAACGGGTCTCAGCGAAGATAAGGTTCACTTCATAGCCTCTTACCGTCGGTGATCGAGGGATGGCGGAGGCTTGTGCACGAACCACATTGTCTTTTTAAGCTTATTTTAGCCACGACATGAATTTTGTTATTAGCTTAAAATTGATGAGGCGCTGACGTTTAAAACACATTAATCACACTCTGATAACCACACTCTTTGCAGTGAGATCAATTAATTACTACACCCATGAAGATCACACGTTATTTCTAGCGACAGTCATCCACATACATTAAAAATAGACGTAGCAAAACAT
>NC_051387.1:30701590-30704090 GCF_015228065.2 Penaeus monodon | reverse complement strand
CCACCCGAGGCTTAATCTCAGGCTGCTTTCCGGGTGGGCCAAAATGGAACATCGGTCCTTGCGGCAGGATTAGCGGTTACCTCTGCTATTGCGGAATTGAAGCAACTGGGAGTAGGGGTGGCTGCCCTCTCAGAGGTGAAAGAACCTGGTTTAGCGGCACGATCGTGTGGTGGTTACACCTACTACTGGTCCGGGCCGGCAAATTTCGCTTTGTTTCTGGGTGACTTCAATGCAGTATCCGGCTGTGACGAGCTGGCTAGAAGTCTGTCGGCCCCCTGGCTCGGAGCTGATCCCAGCAGCGAGAATAGCTTCCTTTTTCCGGGACTTTGCTAGGTCCCAGAAAATGAGGATCTCTGGCTCCTGGTACCAGCACTCCAACCCACATCGCTGGACTTGGTTACAGCAATATGGGTACAGTGGCCAAGGGAGATCGACCACATTCTTGTTAGCAGATGGAGGATCCTCCAAACTGCAGGGTTTACCGAAGTTGCTGAGTTCTTTTGGCACCGACCATAGGCGGGTTTTGTGGCTACCCCTAGGGTCCACTTCAAAACTCCCCGTCCCTCCAGTGGCCACCCTAAGGTGTTTCACCTGGACAGAATAAGGGAGGAGGAAATGTGCCCGTGGGTTCACCATGGCAGTCTCTGCCGGGTTCACCCGAACTCACAAACTGACAGAACCCCGTTTCTCTGTGGGAGCTCTTCAAGCGCATAACACTCGAAGGCGCTCAGGGGTCTATTGGCGTACGCCGAGGGGAAGGCAGAATACCATCCCCCTGGAGACACTAGAGGCCAATGAAGCGTGTCGCAAGGCTCAGCTGAATAGGAATCAAGTCTTGCGCCATTCCATGGGGCATAGGGCTTGGACATTGCTGAGGGAAAGGGACGAAGGCCATATCTTGGTAATGCCTTTGCCCTGCCTACCAAGCCCTGAGAAAACTGAAATCTAAAGCCCTTTTTCACAGATGACTGCAGTCTATCAGCAGATGGAAGATCATCTCAGATCATGTTGGGGTTCATGAACGTTGGGCTGAGTATTTTGAACAGTTGTACAGGTAGACCCTCCAACAGTTAGCTTGGATGCAAACGATGTCTCAGTGCCTGTGCCGGACCCACTCATCATGAGGAACCTCCTACCCTAACAGAGGTTAGGCTGGGGATTTCCCAAGCTGAAGGGTGGGGAAAAAAGCAGGCATATGTGATATCCCTGCTGAAATGCTAAAGGCTGGGGGTGAAACCCAGGCTTGGGGCCTGCATACAGTCCTGACTGCCATCTAGCAGTCTGGTACTATTCCCCCTGACCTGCTGAGGGGTGTGGTCATCCCTTTTCTGGAAGGGGGAAAAGGGGATCGTTGGGGTTGTAGCCCAAATACCGTGGCATTACACTGCCACTACCGGGCAAGGTTCTCGCCTACATTCTTCTGAAATGAATCCGCAACTACCTACTGAGGCATCAGAGACCAGATCAGTCTGGATTTACTCCTGGAAAGTCCACAAGAACCGTCTACTAGTGCTTCGAGTAATTGTGGAACGCCGTCGTGAGTTTGGTTGTGGGTTGCTTGCAGCCTACATCGACATCAAGAAGACATTTGACTTGGTGCATCGGGAATCGCTATGGGAGATCCTGAGACTCTGGGGAATTCCGACACAGATTATTGGCCTAATAGCAAGCCTCTATACTGGTACTGAAAGTGTTGTAAAGTGTGGTGGGGGTATGTCAAACTTCTTCCCTGTTAATTCAGGGGTGAAGCAAGGCTGTGTCCTTCCCACCAACACTTTTCAACACCTGTATGGACTGGATAATGGCAGAGCTTCTACCCAAAAGTCGTGGGGAGCAACCTAGGAAATTTTTAAGGCCCTCAGACCTTGACTTTGCCGACGATTTTTGCCTCCTATCTGAGTCCTTGGAGTCACTTGTGGCGGCTCTTGATGCATTTAGCATGAGGCGAAGCCCCTAGGCCAAGAGGCCCTCCTGGACCAGGACCAAGATTCAGGACTTTGGGGGGCTGTTAGGGGAACCCGTTCAGTCGATCCATTCTTGTGGCGAGGACGTTGAAGTTACAGAAAGTTTTACATACTTTGGTAGCATCGTCCATATCTCTGCATTGTCAGACTAAGAAGACAGTAGACGGATCGGTCTGGCAACAGGAGCCATGAACTCGATTTACAAGAGCGTTTGGAGATGTCAGTACCTATGCAGAAGGACCAAGCTGCGTGTCTTGAAGGCCTAGATACTGCCAGTTTTTCTCTATAGAAGCAAAACCTGGATGCTATCCAGTGTCTTGGAGTCTCGCCTTGATTCCTTTTGTAACAAATCCCTTCACTGGATCATGGGGTACAGTTGGTAGGACCATGTGTCCACCCCGGGGGTTTACACCATGAGACTGGTATGGGACCTGTTAATTGCTAATCCGGGATCGCCAACTCAGGCTATATGACCACCTAGCTCGTCTCCCTGTGGACGACCCTGCCCATCAAGTTGTCTCTCCTTGAGACAACCC
>NC_051387.1:30686590-30699090 GCF_015228065.2 Penaeus monodon | reverse complement strand
TCTTGGTCTGACAGCCCAGAGATATGGACTACGCTACCAAGGTATGTAAACTCTCTATAACTTCAATGTCCTCACCGCAAGCATGGATCGACTGAACAGGTTCCCCTAACAGGGCCCCAAATTCCTAAATCTTGGTCTTGGTCCAGGAGACCTTTAGGCCTAGGGGCTTCGCCTCATTGCTAAATGCATCAAGAGCCGCCACAAGTGACTCCAAGGACTCAGATAGGATGGCAACATCGTCGGCAAAGTCAAAGTCTGAGACCTTGATATTGCAACCCACGACCAAACTCACGACGGCATTCCACAATTACTCAAAGCGCTAGTATACGGTCTATCATGGACTTGCCAGGAGTAAATCCAGACTGCTCCGGTCTCTGATGCCTCAGTAGGTGGTTGTGGATCCATTTCAGAAGAATATGGGCGAGAACCTTGCCTGGTATGCTGTGCAGTGTAATGCCACGGTAGTTGCTACAATCCCAACGATCCCCTCTCCCCTTCCAGAGAGGGATGACCATACCCCTCAGCAGGTCTGGGGGAATAGTACCAGACTGCCAGATGGCAGTCAGGACTGTATGCAGACCCCAAGCCATAGGTTCACCCCCAGCCTTTAGCAGTTCAGCAGGGATATCACATATGCCTGTCGCTTTCCCACTCTTCAGCTTGGAAATCGCCATCCTAACCTCTGTTAGGGTAGGAGATTCCTTGCTGATGAGTGTGAGTTGTGATAATGAAGTGAGTTGTGATACTTATGTGAGTTGTGAGTGCCATATTGTGATGCCGCCATATACAGGATATGATGACAATATTATCGTACCTATATTGTGATAATTATATGATTATATTATATATATACTGCCTTTTGTGTGATATGTTACACCATGTGAAATATAGAAGATTATGTTTAGTTTATATTGCTGTGTAGCATATCGCCTATGTAAAAGAGTGAGATTCTCTGTATAATTTGTAGAGTACAATATTTTTTTTGTGTCTGTAGTCACACGTCTGGCAGTAGCACTCTCGGGCAGAAGCTGACGCGTGGTGCACTGGACTATGAAGAACTCTCTTATTTTTGTCAGAGCTGATCTCCAATGAACCTACTATAGTTTTAATTGGTGTGTTCTTCTCCCTCAAGCATCGTAGAGAAACACCAAACAAACATATATACGAACACAACACAGTGAGTATACAAACATGGCGTAGTGATCCAGTTATTCAGTTCTGACGCCAGCCTCGTGCCCGTTCCCTTCGTGGCCTGTCGCCTGCCCGTGCCTCCTCCACCCTCGTGGCCGCTCAGTAAACAACCCACTCAGGAGTGATTTTCATTAGTGCAGTGAATTGTGGTGCTATAGTGAAGTGTAGTGTTGTGCTGTGGCTATAGTGTTTATTGCAGTGCTATATTTAGCAGCATAAGGGAGTCGAATCGAAGCATATTGAAGATTGTAGGAGCGAGACATATTTCTGCGCTCTCTGTGACGCTTCGTGAGCGACTGATTCTCTCGCGTCGCGGCTCGCCTACCCGCATGTGCCCGGCGTGACGTCATGGCACTGCCACGCACACACACTCACTCCCCCACACTGCATGGACGGAATTTCACCGGATTTGCACCGAATTTGCTGTATTATCTTCACACCCTTACCACGGTACCATGGGTAAAGGAAAGAAACCGCAAGAGGCCAGTAAGAGCGACCCGGAGAAACCAGACTCTAGCCTTGAAGAGTCTGAATGAGCCAGTGCCAGCATCCCACCTCCCACAGATATTACTACATTGCTCCAGTGGATAATACAGAGGGATGAAAAGAGGGAAGAAGCACGTCGGAAGGAGGAGGAATATCGTTACAGGCGTGAGGAAGCCCGCCGGATGGAAGAAGAAGCCCATCGGAAGGAAGAGGAAGCCCGTCGGAAGGAAGAAGAAGCCCATTGGAAGGATGAGGAAGCTGCCCGTTTTCAGGAGCTGATACATCGCCTCACTCCCCAGCAGCCCGTAGATTCAACTGCGAGTTCGCCAGTGAGCAATTCTGCTGCATCCAACGCTTCTCACACTCCGCCGACCCCAAAGGCAACAATCCAACCTCCGAAAGTATTACCAGCAGATGCGAGTCCCCAACATTTCCGGGAATGGAAGCGCGAATGGTCCGATTATGCTGTCATGGTGGATCTCCTCAGTATGTCATCACCAAAGCAGCATATACAGCTACGCATGTGCCTTACACCTGAGATGCGACGGGTGCTGGAGCACAAGTTGAACGTGCCCGCAGACCCAATATGCTCAGTAGATGATGTACTGACAAAGCTCAAGGAGCATATAAAAAATGCCAGTAATGAGGCGCTGCGACGGAAGGCCTTCTCCGAGTGCAAGCAAGCAGACGGCGAGTGCTTCGATGACTTTTGGATACAGCTGAAAATCTTGTCACAGGAGATAGACCTTTGGCAAAGCTGACAGTGAAACCATACATGCTGTGAGCAGTGGATGAAACACAGCATACTAATGGGTATACGTGATGAGGAACTGTTTCTCAATATAAAAGAGATAAAAAGGCTGCCCTGAAGCTGAAGTCTAAGATGAGACCTAGCTCACCTATGCTTAGTAAAGTCTGCAACTGCTGTGGTCGTCAACATGAAAAAGGTCTATGCAGAGCCACTACTTCCACATGTCATGCTTGTGGCAAGAAAGGCCATTGGCATTCTACTGCAAAGTGTCCTGCCAGGAATGCCAGATGTAAGGTCTGCAATCGGCAAGGACACTATGATAACTGCTGTCCAAAGAAACGGAAGGCTAAGAAGACAAGAGAAGAGGACACACAGAACTTGAGAATAGTAAAGTCCGCGTATCTATTCGGCATAATGATTCATCAGGTAGTCTTGCCATCATCCCTGACACAGGTGCAGACACAACTGTCATTGGACTCAAGCATCTTAGTAGTCTTGGACTTTCGAAAGAAGACTTGGCACCACCGGCAGAGACAGTGTACTACAATGCAGGTGGGTCACAGATGCCACCAGCAGCTGGATCATTTTGTGGAACCATTACCTATGGCGACCGTTCGACTACATGTTGGATTGATGTACAGCCTTCGCTTATGACCCCTCTGCTCTCTTGGAAGGAGTGCAAGGATTTAGGGATTGTTCCGGACTATTTCCCCAGGCAAATGTCGGATGTGCACATGGCCAATCGAGTCCATGGGCCAGATAGTACGCCAGTATTGAACCCCTCTCAGTTGCCGCCTTTATCGCTGGACCAGTTGAAGTTACCTGAAGAAGCAAGGAAGTATTTTCTGCATCAGTATGCAGACATCTTGGTGAAGAAGGACGACTTGCAGTCAGGGCCACTCAAGACGATGATAGGCCCACCCATGAGAATTCATCTGTGGGATAATGCGACGCCCTTCGCGATTCACACCCCAAAAATGATTCCTTTGGCTTTTCAGGAACCAACGAAAAAGGAGCTTGAGTCATTAGTGACCCAAGGCATCTTGAAGCCAGTAGAGGATGAACCATCAGAATGGTGTCATCCAATGGTTGTTGTCCCAAAAGTAAATGGTGGTGTTCATATTACCACTGACCTGTCAAAACTCAACAGGCAAGTCTCTCGCCCTGCCCACCCTTCTCCGACGCCATTTACAGCCATCAGAAGTATCAGTCCACGGTCAAGATTCTTCACAACTGTGGATGCTCTTTGTGGTTATTGGCAACTACCCCTGCATGAGTACGATCAACACCTGACTACATTTATCACTCCTTATGGACGTTTCAGGTATTGTCGTGGCCCCATGGGTTTTGTATAACAGGAGACGCCTTTTGTCTCCGAGGTGACAGGGCACTTCAGGGAGTAACGAACTGCATCAAAGTTGTGGATGACATTCTCCTACATGATGAGGACTACATCTCACACCTTCAACGTGTAAATGAAGTCCTGTCAAGGTGTCGTCAGCACGGGATAACACTTAATGCAGAGAAGTTCATTGTAGCTGCATCTGAGGCCAGCTTCTGTGGGTACAAACTATCAAGATATGGTATTGAAGCAGACCCAGAGAAGGTGAGGGCCATCACAGAGTTTCCTACCCCTGTGAACTTAACAGATCTTCGGTCATTTATGGGCTTGGTAAATCAACTGGCTGAGTTTACACCCAAGATTTTGACCACTGCAGTGCCGCTCCGCCCACTGATGAGTCCAAGAAGAGCTTTTACTTGGACAGCGGACCACACCAAAGCTTTTATTGACACTAAACAAGCTTTGTCAAAGCCACCCATAATAGCGACGTTTGATCCAGCTCTTCCTACCATTCTGCAGACCGACGCTCTAGACTCTATGGCCTCGGCTATGTGTTGCTGCAGGACCATGGTGCTGGAAGATACAAGATGGTGCAATGTGGATCTCGTTTCTTGACGGACACAGAAACACGGTATGCGACCATCGAATTGGAAATGCAAGCTGTCGTTTGGGCTATCAGCAAGTGCAAGTTCTATCTTCGTGGACTTCAGCACTTCAGTTTGATGACAGATCACCGTCCACTGCAATGTGGCATGCAGGTAAGGAGTTGTGCATTCCTGATGCCCTCTCCCGGTCACCTGTGAGTCACCCAACAGTGGAAGATGGTACCTTCAATACTGAGATGGACACTTCTGTCAAGATTGCGGCTTTGCATGCTGTCAAGTCTGTTCAAGCATCAGACGCTATAGACGAGCAAGAGGATCTCTTCATGGAAGAATTGCGTATGGCTGCATCTAAGGATGCCTCATATGAAGAATTGCTTCATCATGTAAAGTCAGGATTCCCCAATGACCGCTACAACCTGCCAAGTACCCTGCGTCCGTACTGGAAAATTCGCGATGAGTTGTACAACGATGGTGACTTGGTGCTGTATGGACCTAGAGTGGTTGTCCCTGCTTCTTTACGTTGTAGCACCCTGGCTCGCCTGCATGAATGCCACTCCGGTGTAGAAGCTACAAAGCGTCGTGCACAGCAGACAGTCTTTTGGCCAGGCATTAATGCAGACATAGTAAATACCGTTCATGCCTGTGAACCATGCCAGCGCCTACAGCCTAGCCAGCAACAGGAGCCGTTGCTGTTAGAAGACAAACCCACAAGACCATTCATGTCTGTATCAGCTGACTTTTTCAGTGTTGCTGGAAAACACTTTTTGGTGTATGTTGACAGACTTTCTGGATGGCCTGTTGTCATCCCATGTGGAAATAATGCAACAAGTGCTTCAACAATTAGATTCTTTCGGCACATGTTCCGTGATCTTGGGTCCCAGTTCGCCTGCACACCGCAGGGACCCCAGTTCTCCAGCCGAGAATTTGCAACCTTTCTTCAGCGATGGGGAGTGCGTCATGTCATGTCAAGTCCCCATTACCCACAGTCCAATGGGCATGCAGAGGCTGCTGTGAAGAAAGTCAAGTATCTGATCATGAAGACAGCACCAAACGGGAATATTGACTGTGAGGAGTTCGACAGAGGCTTACTGGAATTGCGTAACGCCCCAAATTTCACTGGTCGTTCTCCTGCTCAAGTTCTGCTTGGTATGCCCCTTCGCTCCTGTGTGCCTGCCCACTCTAGTGCCTTCATGAAGGAGTGGCAGACCAAGGCTGAAGACTGCGACCGTCGTGCTGCAGTACGAGCCAAGGACGTGAAGACCCGCTATGACACTCGCGCCCACTCACTTTCCAAGTTAACAGTTGGGGCGCATGTGCGAATCCAGGATCCCACATCCAAGGGTTGGGATAAGGTTGGCACTGTCATGGGTATTGGCAAATCTCGTGATTATCACATCAGGCTTCCAAGTGGCCGTATACTGTGGCGCAATCAACGCTTCCTGCGCCCTACACAGCTCATGATTGGACATTCAACTGATTTTGAAGAACAGCTGTCAGATGATGCACCTGGATCTTCCACCCCATCTGTGCCTGTTGAACCTCGACGTTCGGAACGTATCAAATCGAAGTCCGTTCAAGACTCCCGCTAGTGAACGTAAAGGGGGGAGGGAGATGTGGGTTGTGATAATGAAGTGAGTTGTGATACTTATGTGAGTTGTGAGTGCCATATTGTGATGCCGCCATATACAGGATATGATGACAATATTATCGTACCTATATTGTGATAATTATATGATTATATTATATATATACTGCCTTTTGTGTGATATGTTACACCAGTGTGAAATATAGAAGATTATGTTTAGTTTATATTGCTGTGTAGCATATCGCCTATGTAAAAGAGTGAGATTCTCTGTATAATTTGTAGAGTACAATATTTTATTTTGTGTCTGTAGTCACACGTCTGGCAGTAGCACTCTCGGGCAGAAGCTGACGCGTGGTGCACAGGACTATGAAGAACTCTCTTTTATTTTTGTCAGAGCTGATCTCCAATGAACCTTCTTTAGTTTTAATTGGTGTGTTCTCCCTCAAGCATCGTAGAGAAACACCAAACAAACATATATACGAACACAACACAGTGAGTATACAAACAATGAGTGGGTCTGGCACCGGCACTGTGACATCACTTGCATCCAAACTAACTGTTGAAGGGCATACCTGGTACAACTGTTCAAAATACTCAGCCCACCGTTCACAACCCCAACATGATCTGATATGATCCGTCCATCTGCTGATTGGACTGCAGTCTTCTGTGAGAAGGGTTTAGAGTTCAGTTTTCTCAGGGCTTGATAGGCAGGGCAAAGGTCATTTACCAAGAAATGGCCTTCAACCTCCTCAGCAAGATTCCTGATGAACTGTTCCTTGTCCCTTCTCAGCAGTGTCCGAGCCCTATGCACCATGGAACGACTCAAGACTTGATTCCCATTCAGCCAAGCCTTGCGACACGCTTCATTGGCCTCTAATGTCTCCAGGGAGATGGAATTCTGCCTTGCCCTCGGGCGTACGCCAATGGACTCCTGAGCTGCTTTGAGTGTTATGCACTTGAAGAGCTCCCACAAAGCAACTGGGTCCATCAGGTTGTTGAGTTCTGTAAATCCGCAGAGACTGCCATGGTGAACCTACGGGCACACTCCTCCTCCCTTACTCTGTCCAGGTGAAACACCTTAGGGTGGCCACTGGAGGGACCCACAGGGTAGCCACAACCAGCCTATGGTCGGTGCCACAGAACTTGGCACTCTGGTAAACCCTGCACTTCTGGAGGATCCTCCATCGCGTGCTAACAAGAATGTGGTCGATCTCCTTGGCCACTGTACCTGTATCGCTGTACCATGTAAAGCGATGTGGGTTGGAGTGCTGGTATCTCATTTTCTGGGACCTAGGAAAATCCCGGAGAAGGAAGCTATTCTCGCTGCTGGGATCAGCTCCTGAGCCATGGGGGCCGACAGACATCTCATAGCCAGCTCGGTCACAGCCGGATACCGCATTGAAGTCACCCAGAACAATGTGAATATCTCGCCAGGGGCAATTGTCTGCCACAGATGCGAGTTTTGCATAGAACGCCTCTTTCACATCAATTTTATATACATCGGTAGGGGCGTAAACAGCAATAAGAGACATGAAGCCAAAAGCTTGCTTCAGTCTCAATGCCATAATACCGGTGTCACCTAAACTACCGAGGGCTGAAGTCGGATGGGGATGGCTATGGCTACACCCTGGAGGTGGTGACCATCGCTGCGGCCTGACCAGTAGTAGGTGTACCCACCCACACTGATCGTGCCGCTACCAGGTATTCTCTCCTCTGAGAGGGCAGCCACCTCAACTCCCAGTCGCTTCAATTCCCGCGATAGCAGAGGTAACCGCTCATCCTGCCGCAAGGACTAGATGTTCCAAGCAGCTACCCAGAAAGCACGCCTGAGGTTAAGCCTCAGGTGGTCACTCCGGGTACATGCCACCTCTGCCACCCCCGCCAACACAGCCCCAAATAAAGGGGGTTGGCAGGCTGTGGGATCGCCCATCTGCATGTGGGGTTCCCGAGTCTTTGCCCCACAAGCTTCATGGTAGGTTGGCGCCTGCCAGGGTGCAGGCGGGACGAGTAACTCTCGTTCCAATCCTGCACCCCGACATTTGCCCTCCCAGCGTGGACCCACAGCCCCCTTACTTGCTGGGTGGGGGAGGGACACCCCCTCCCCCCACATATCCATTTATTCTGGTCGTTCCATGTTTTTTAGGGGAGAGGACTGCATGGCCCACCTCCCCCGAGCCACCCACATTTCCCCATATATATATATATATATATATATATATATATATATATATATATATATATAATATATTATATATACCATATATATATACATACATATCTAACAACACACACACACACACACAATATAATATATATATATATATATTATATTAGTATATATATATTAATATTATATATATACTATCTAATATATATCTTTATATATATATATATATATATATATATATATATATACATATACACACCCGCACACATATACACACTTATACATACATATAAATATATATACATACTTATTATACTTGTATATGTAAAAGAGGTATGAATATCTTCACAATACAAGAGATGTATTTGACCGGTTTCGATTATATATTCGTCAGATATGCATATACCAACAAACTACAGAATATATATATATATATATATATATATATATATATATATATATATATATATATATATATATATATATCAGACATGAGCTGATGAACCACCTGACAACTGTGAGCTCGCACTCGTTATCCGCATAATTGCTGCCGCGACCTTGGGTAATTTGAAGCTGCCCGATGCTGTGATGACATTTTTCTCTGTTGCGATATTTGCAGCTTCCATATTTTTTTCTTTTCTGTTCGTTCCTCCTCTATGGACTACTGCTTCCTTCCATTTTGGTAGATGTCTTGATTCATCTACATGGACCACCATGGCGTTGGAAGTCCTATGGAGACGGAGGTCAGCTCGATATTTGCTGACCCTGGTGTTGAAGGATTTCCTTACTTCAAGTTTCATATTTTTTAAATTTTTTGAGAATTTTTTAATATGTTCATTTTATGTTTATAAAACTTTTAAAATTTGATTTGGAAAAATAAAAAAACATTTTTCATTCATTTTTTTAACCAAATTAACATATTTTTTTGGGCTGATTTTTTTGTTCTCCAAGAGAAAAAAGCAAATCTGAGCGGGAAAAAGTTTATATTTTTTCGAAAATGAAAAAAAAATCTAGAAAAAAAAAAAAACCCCTCTAAAACTTTTTGTCTTAAAATTCCCATGGTGATAGGGCTCTACTTTGGGTTTTCCTTTTTGGGAAATGAGGCGAAAAGCATCCTTTTTCTCTTTTCCCCTGAGAGTTTCTTCTTATTAGGTGCTGCTGTTTTATCAGGTGCCTCGTGGACAATATTTTCTTCCTGCACTAACAGAGGTTTTTCAACATGGGGTGATGTGTCTAGTTTTATGTTTGAAGCACACAGCATGTTTTGATTTTTTTTTCCAACCCTTTTTAAAGCATTGAAACTATGTACTTTAGTTTTTTAAAAAATTTTCCCTTTTAATAAACCAGAACCCTTTTTAAATTTTAAAACATTTGTTCTGATATCTTTTTTTAAAAATTTTAAATGTTTGCCGTAAATCTACCAGTGTCTCGGAATGGCACTATCAAGGGGGGGGTTTCAAAAGGCAATAGTGATTTTTAAACCATTTTAAGGGTTTTTCCTAATTTAACCAGGGCCCTTGGTTTATTTTCTATCTTGAAACCTTTTGGGGTTAAATTCAAAATCCTCTACTGCCGTGGGTTAGAACCGGGAAAATTTCCTTTTTAGGGGTTTTTTAGAAAGCTGGGGAAAAATCCCATTTGGAATTTACCTGTACTTCTTTGGGCCCTGTCCAAGATAGCCCTGTTTTAACAGTTTTTGGGGTTTTCCCTATTTATAAGAAAAACCATAAAGAGCACCAATTACCCCTGTCAAAACTGCGAGATTACTCGGGACCTCGCCGATGTTTTCCCTCACCCCTGTGGGGGGGGGGATTTAGGCCCCTTCCCCGATTGGCTCGTCCCGGCCTCGGGGGGAAACGAGAGTGTGGGGGCATTTTACATGGCGGGCAAAAAAAGGGGAGTACCACCCAAAAAAATTCAGCAGTTGCCCCAAAGACTTCTGACTTGTGTGCCCCTTTTCTGCCTGTACCTCGCCTTGTCTTTTGGACCCTCTTCTCCCACCCCCTGAGGGCCCATTTTTTGTTATGTTTATGTATTATAGTGTAATTTTGCCTTTAGCAGAAACCCTTTTTTGTTTTGGTCGGAAAAACGGCACCATGAGGAACTACTTTAAGGAAAGGGGAAATGTGGGCCTTGAAGGCATGGGCCTTTTTTTCACTACTTTAGGAGCGGAGAGGATCGAAGCGAGGGAGGGTGGGCCCTTTTCTACCCGGAAAAAGGGGGATACTGAGGAAACGGTGGGAAAGTAGCGTCGCAGGAACCCGAAGAGGACAGGCGTCGGGGGCAGAGCAGGTGCTATGGAAAGGGAAAGTGGGTCCCCCCCCTTTTTTGGGCCCTTGGTCTGGCCCTCCTTTTTCGAGGGAGCCGTCCCTCCCGGGGAAAATCAAGTCCCCGGGGGTAGAACGCTGGCCAGAGGAGCGACTGAAACCCCGGGGGTCGCACCTGGATCGACCCTCCCGCCCAAAAAACCCCCTTTGCAGTGGGAAAAATTGTCGGGGAAGGCGGACAAAAGCATAGGAAAAATCCGGGAACGGGCCCTTTGGAAAATTTGGCCGGTCGAGGAAGCCTCAGCCGCCCTTTTAAAAAACCAAAGCCAGCGACTGCACGGGGTCGGAAAGGGTTAGCCCCCCGTTGCATGTCCCCCTTTTTTCAACCCGGTGGGTGCGGGATGTGCAAACCCGGGAAAGACCAGTTGGCGTGGATGGGCCCCGGGCCCCAAAGGGGTATGGTAAGCAAAGGGCTGTCGGGAAAAGTAGCTGCCGAAGTCGCACCGAGAAAACCCCTGCCCAAAACATGCCGGGTCTTTTGCCCGCCCAGGACGCGCCCGGGTGGGTCGTCGCCTGCCCAAGGGCGCGCCGGATGAGTCGTCGCCTGCGGCACATAAAAGGAAACAAAAAGCCAAAAATTTAGCATTTTGTCCCGTGACTTCCCGACTTGTGTGCGCCCCCACCATGTTACCTAGCCCGCTCTGCTGGGGTTCCCCTCTCCCACACCCGATTGACATATTTTGTTTTTTGTGTATGTATTTAAAGGAATTTAGGCCTTTTGCCGTCAACCTTTTTGGGTTTCCCCTGGGGTTTTTCCTTGACCTTTACCGTTCCTTTATTCCTTCGCCTTTTTTTTTTTCGAACCTTGACAATCCCTAGCAGACCAGCTAAATACTGAAAATTCCCCTTTCCCCTTTTGGGGAGTTGGCCATCTGATATATTTATACCCCTGAAACACAGCACTTATATTATGTTCTACACACAACCAAAGATAACAGCTTCTAAACACCCCAAACAGTTCTGAAATTCTCTATATGAACAGGAGTTCCCAAATACCAAAGCGTTATATACAAACTTCAATATCCTTAGTGATCAATTCAAAAGAACTTTTTGGCAACTCTTAAAGAAGTCCTGATCACTTTTTTGTTCCATGATTTCAAGAAAGCCTTCTTGCTGTGGATAATCTTCCCCGGAAAAAGAAGAAAATAGGGCATGAAAATAAAGACTAGGAAAAAGTTTTTTTTTTCGGAAAATATTTCTACGATGTTTAAGTAATATTACATATAAACTAGTCTAAATACTAAATACTAAATACCAAATACTTAAATACATTAAAAATTAAATAAATATTTAAAATTAAATTAAATATTAATATTAATATTTAAAATTTCATATAAATATTAATATTAATATTTAAATATTAATAAAATTTCATATAAACATAGTTCTAAAATACTAAATACTAAAGCTTTTTTTCTGGAAAAAATATTTCTACGATGTTTAAAGTAATATTACATATAAACATAGTCACTTTTCACCTTTTAATATTAGTAATAATATTTACAATTATAAAATAGAGAATTTAAAATTTCTCAAATGATTAATTCAAAAAATTTAAATAAAATTTTTTTAAAAATTTAAAAAAATTTTTTCAAAAAATTTTAATATTTCTTTACAAAATGGACTTTTCTAGCTTTTTAAGGACTTGCCAATAAAAAAAAGTGCTGCCAACCAAATGTTTCGAACTCAACTTTGGGTTTCAAAGAATATTTTTAAAGTGAATTTAATATAGCTATAAACAAATTTGACCTCATGCTCTGCACTCATTAGTATTTATATCTATCTTGACAATTCTTAAAAAGACTGCCGCTTGTGCACTCAAAAATGTTATTAAAAAAGAAATGAATGAAAAGATTTTTAAACCCAATTTACCACAAGAAAATTTTGTAAGAATTTTATTTTTCTTTAATAAACATATTCATAGTGATAAAAACTTATAAGTATTGCCCAAAAATAAGTATAAAATCTAGAAACTGTGAAACTAAACGCAATCTTTAAAAATTTTCCAGTTTCCAAATTTCTATTTAAGCACCCCTAAAATTTTCT
>NC_051387.1:30682779-30685279 GCF_015228065.2 Penaeus monodon | reverse complement strand
ATCGTGGTCTTCGTCCAGGAAACCTCTAGCCCCAGCAAAGTCAAGGTCATTAACCTTGATATTGCCCAGAGTTACCCCACAATGACTTTGGACGGTAGTTCTACCCAGTATCTAGTTCATGTAAGTGTTGGTGGAAGAACACAGCCTTGCCTCACTCCTGAACTAACAGGTAAGAAGGTCGACAGGCCCACACCACACTTTACAGCACTTTCAGTCCCAGTATACAGGCTTGCTATTAATCCAATAATCCTTGTTGGAATTTCTCTTAGTCTCAGGATCTCCCAGAGTGATTCACAATGCACCGTATTAAATGCTTTCCATCTCCTGCCATCTCCACCAGCTTTTAACAATTCAGCTGGGATGTTGCAGATACTTACCCTGCCTTTACCACTCTTCAGCTTGGAGATCACCCCCTGACTTCAGTCAGGGAGGTTGTTTCCTCACTGATGGGTGGGTCTAGCAAAGGAATCTCGACACTACCCGCTTCCAAGGTAATTAGTGGTGGATAATCCTGGTACAAATGCCAAAAATACTCAACCCAAGACACACCGCAACCAATTATCTGGCCACTTGCTGCAATCGTGCAGCAGACTGCAGTTGTCTGTGGGGTTCAGATTTCCAGGGCTTGGTAGGCAGGATGAAGGTCATTTACTAGGAGATGGTTTTCGACCTCCTCTGCAAGATTCCTGATGAACTGTTCTGTGTCCCTTCTCAGCAGTGACCTAGTCCTGTGCACCAGGGAACGATGCAAGTCACCATCCCCTGAACAGTCGAGCTGCGTGACAAGCATCTGTGGCTTCCAGTGTCTGCTGTGAGATGAAATTCTGTCTTGCCATTAGGAATTTACCAATCAATTCTTGGGCTGCATCGAGCTTTTCATGCCTGAAGGTGTCCCACAGAAGGACAGGGTCTGTCAGGCCCCAGAGTACTGTGAAATGACCAGGGATAGCTTCAACAAACCCTCGGGCACACTCCCTCTTCCTCAATCTGTTCGCATGAAAAACCCCAAGGTGTTCATTGGAACAACAGGGGGTTCTGAAGTGGACCTGAAGAGTAGCCACAACTAATCTATGATCATTACCACAGAACTCGGTGCTCCAATACACTCTGCAGTTCTGGAGGATCCTCCAGCGAGTGCTAATGAGGATGTGGTCAGTCTCCTTGGCCACATTACCTTTATCACTGTACCAATGATGCTAGTCAGAACGCTGATACCAAGAGCCAGAAATCTTCAATATCTGGGACATAGCAAAGTCCCGGAAAAGGAGGAGTTTGGAGTAAAAATCTCTTTGATATTCAAAAACAAGGAGTTAACCCCCCCCTAGACCTAGTTCGCCATATTTACACCTGGGGGTGGAGTGCTCTACTAATTATCTGCTAAGATGCTAGCAAAATATGAGTTTGGACCTTGCAGCCATAATTGGGGGCATGCCATGTCTCTCACACCTCCAGACCCATCGCCTCAGTTGCAGCGGGATCCCTTGATAGCTAAAAGAAGGAGTTCCAAGCCCCCCCGTTGACGCCCCTGAGTTAACCTTTGACCACATTCGCCCTCCACCAATGCATACATATATGCATTGGTGGCTGCAGGACGCTTAATCCCTTGTGAGGGCCCATGGCGGGCCCCAACCTCACACCAGGTTTTTGCAAGCCCCCACGGATTAACCCCCAGACGGTCGGGGCAAAAAATCATTGTGGGCCCAGGGTGTGCCCTCCCCTTGCTGGTCACAGACGAACTATGTGCAAAGGGGAAGTTATCGGGTCAGCCTCAGGCGCCGCCCAAGGCACCATTTAATGGCAGACCCATTAAATGAGGGGGAGGAGTTTTTAAGGCGGGTTTGTGCCACATGTGCTAACGCCTGTTCCTCCAAAGCCTCACAGTTCAGCTACAGAAACGCAGGCCTTTTTATTGGTTATGAGATGGTGAACATGCGGCTGCGGTCGTTGTCACAGTAGCCCCTTCAGCCAGGGCCCACCTAAGCCAGCATGCAAGAGTTATTCTAAGCAATTAATCATAAATTGGGCCAATAATCCTTCCATATATAAATAATATAATATTAAAATGCTTTATATACATACCAAAACATTAAATTATCATTATATATATATATAATATATATATAAAATATATATTAGAGTATAATATACTACATTATATATATTATATATATATATATATATGTATATGATTAGTATGAACACACACACATATATATATATATATATTATATAGATATATATATATATAAAATTATAGATTATTTTATACATAAAATAATAATAATATAATATATATATATATTAATATATATATTATAGATTAGTAAAAAACCCCAAATTAAAATTTATATATAGTATTAAAATAATATATATATATCATATATATATATAGTATATATATATAATATATATATTATTTTTATATATATACAAATTATATATATTTTAATAAAATATTTTAATTATAATATTTAAAATATATATATATATTAATATATTA
>NC_051387.1:30670279-30672779 GCF_015228065.2 Penaeus monodon | reverse complement strand
TTGACATCATGGGGATAACTGTAGCATTGTTACATTGCTCATTGGTGACACGTTCTATCGGCTCTAGAGTGGAGCTTGTAATGCTAATTTTATATACATTCATTTTAAGTATAGCATTAGTATCTTCCCCATATCAGGGATACCTGATACAACCCAGGGTTGAGTGAATCGCCTAATAGATCTACCGACGTTACAATAGTAGGTATATGTAAAACCAAAGTTATTCCTTCGATCAGCAACTTTGGAGTTGGTGTGACCCGCAGTTATGTCCATTCATTAATGTAGGACTAAAGTTTGCTAGAATCATTATTCACTTATTAATCACACTCTCCTCACCCTCTAGAAGTTGCTTGCATGCTGTGGGTAAATCCCAAGCATCATGTGATTTGTGATAATTAGATACCCGTAGGGAATGACACAAGCGCCCATCACAGATAGGCAGAGTGGAGAAGGTTATTTATAGATTTTCCCAGCTCAGTTCACTTCATTCGTATGGCATTTTGTGTATAGGAACCCCCCTGACATGCATAGCTAGACATGGCTACCTCGGCATTTCAGAATTTCTGACCCCGAGAGGATTTGCTTGGGAGAAAGCTTGCGAATACTTTTATCACGTGATCGTTCATTAGTGCATACATTGTGTCACATATCATTAAATGTTAAATTCAGTGTGATCGTTGAAATAATTTTGTATCAATAACATTGCTAATTTATTATAATATTTTTTATACAGGAGCAGCAGGAGGCCCCAGAGGTACGGAGCTATGGCTCACCGGTGTGTGGACACGCCCTGGCTCCGTACCAACTCCTGCCCCCTAGCCACCCTGTAATGGGGCGGCTCGGGGGAGGTGGGCCATGCCAGTCCTCCTCCCCCCAGAAAAACCCACTGGCAACGTCAAGGATAAATGGAAATGCTGAGGGGAGGGGTGCTGTCCCTCCCACCCAGCAAGTAAGGTAGGCTGTGGGTCCCGCTGGGAGGGCAAATGTCGGGGTGCAGGATTGGAACGAGAGTTACTTGTCCCTCCTGCACCCCAGCAGGCGCCAACCCACCATAAAGCTTGTGGGCAAAGCCCTCGGGAACCCCACAGGCAGATGGGTGGTCCCACAGCCTGCCGACCCCTTTTATCTGGGGCTGTGTCGGCGGGGGCAGCAGAGGTGGCGTGCACCCGGAGTGACCACCCGAGGCTTAATCTCAGGCAGTGCTTTCCGGGTAGGCGCATGGAACATCTGGTCCTTGCGGCAGGATGAGCGGTTACCTCTGCTATTGCAGGAATTGAAGCGAACTGGGAGTAGAGGTGGCTGCCCTCTCAGAGGTGAGAATACCTGGTAGCGGCACGATCAGTGTGGATGGTTACACCTACTACTGGTCGGGCCGGCGAGATATTCGCTTTGTTCTGGGTGACTTCAATGCAGTATCCGGCTGTGACTGAGCTGGCTATGAGATGTCTGTCGGCCCCCATGGCTCGGGAGCTGATCCCAGCAGCGAGAATAGCTTCCTTCTCCGGGACTTTGCTAGGTCCCAGAAAATGAGGATCTCTGGCTCCTGGTACCAGCACTCCAACCCACATCGCTGGACTTGGTACAGCAATATGGGTACAGTGGCCAAGGAGATCGACCACATTCTTGTTAGTACATGATGGAGGATCCTCCAGAACTGCAGGGTTTACCGAAGTGCTGAGTTCTGTGGCACCGACCATAGGCTGGTTGTGGCTACCCTACGGGTCCACTTCAAAACTCCCCGTCCCTCCAGTGGCCACCCTAAGGTGTTTCAACTGGACAGAATAAGGGAGGAGGAGTGTGCCCGTGGGTTCACCATGGCAGTCTCTGCCGGATTCACAGAACTCAACAAACTGACAGACCCAGCTGCTCTGTGGGAGCTCTTCAAGCGCATAACACTCGAAGCAGCTCAGGAGTCTATTGGCGTACGCCCGAGGGCAAGGCAGAATTCCATCCCCCTGGAGACACTAGAGGCCAATGAAGCGTGTCGCAAGGCTCAGCTGAATAGGAATCAAGTCTTGCGCCATTCCATGGTGCATAGGGCTTGGACATTGCTGAGGAAGGGACGAAGGCCATATCTTGGTAAATGACCTTTGCCCTGCCTACCAAGCCCTGAGAAAACTGAACTCTAAGCCCTTCTCACAGATGACTGCAGTCTGATCAGCAGATGGACAGATCATCTCAGATCATGTTGGGGTTCATGAACGTTGGGCTGAGTATTTTGAACAGTTGTAGCAGGTAGACCCTCCAACAGTTAGCTTGGATGCAAGCGATGTCTCAGTGCCTGTGCCGGACCCACTCATCAGTGAGGAACCTCCTACACTAACAGAGGTTAGGCTGGCGATTTCCAAGCTGAAGGGTGGGAAAGCAGCAGGCATATGTGATATCCCTGCTGAACTGCTAAAGGCTGGGGGTGTACCTATGGCTCGGGGCCTGCATACAGTCCTGACTGCCATCTGGCAGTCTGGTACTATTCCCCCTGACCTGCTGAGGGGTGTGGTCA
>NC_051387.1:30652779-30665279 GCF_015228065.2 Penaeus monodon | reverse complement strand
TCATGGGGGATCTCCTAGTCTGTCATCACCAAGCCAGCATATACACTATGATGTTGCCTACACCTGGATGCGAGGGTGGAGCACAAGTAAACGTGCCGCAGACCCACATGCCAGTAGAGATGTATGACAAAAGCTCGAGGAGCATATAAAAAAATGCCAGTAATGAGGCTGGACGGAAGGCCTTCTCAGAGTGCAGCAAGCAGACGGCGAGTGCTCGATGATTTTGGATATGGCTGAAAATCTGTCAGGAGATAGACCTTTGCAAGCTCGGGACCAACATGCTGTGAGCAGTGGATGAAACATGGCATACGCTAATGGTATACTGATGAGGATCTCCCAGAAGCTCTTCATGGACTTTCAGCGCATTGCAAGATGTTTTGGAGAATGCAGGTCTCATGAATCATCAAAGCAGCATCATCTGCTTTGATGGACTTTCACACGTCTGTTTGCAATATAAAAGAGATAAAAGGCTGCACTGAAGCTGAGTCTAAGATGAGACCTAGGCTCACCTATGCCTGTAAAGTCTGCAATGCTGTGGTCGCAACATGAAAAGGCTATGCAGAGCCACTACTTCCACTGTAGCTTGTGGCAAGAAAGGCATTGGCATTCTACTGCAAAGTGTCTGCAGGAATGCCAGATGTAAGGTCTGCAATGGTAGGTGACACTATGATAACTGCGTCCAAAGAAACGGCAAGGCTAAGAAGAAAAGAAGAGGACACACAGAACTTGAGAATAGTATGTTCATGTATCCCCTTCCAGTGTCCATGCCGGAGTGTCCCTCTACTGCACGTCCTAAACCTCAGCCTTCCCCTAAAGTCCGCGTATCTATTCGGCATAATGATTCATCAGGTAGTCTTGCCATCATCCCTGACACAGGTGCAGACACAACTGTCATTGGACTCAAGCATCTTAGTAGTCTTGGACTTTCGAAAGAAGACTTGGCACCACCGGCAGAGACAGTGTACTACAATACAGATGGGTCACAGATGCCAACAGCAGCTGGATCATTTTGTGGAACCATCACCTATGGCGACCGTTCGACTACATGTTGGATTGATGTACAGCCTTCGCTTATGACCCCTCTGCTCTCTTGGAAGGAGTGCAAGGATTTGGGGATTGTTCCGGACTATTTCCCCAGGCAAATGTCGGATGTGCACATGGCCAATCGAGTCCATGGTCCGGATAGTACGCCAGTATTGAACCCCTCTCAGTTGCTGCCTTTACCACTGGACCAGTTGAAGTCACCTGAAGAAGCAAGGAAGTATTTTCTGCATCAGTATGCAGACGTCTTGGTGAAGAAGGACGACTTGCAGTCAGGGCCACTCAAGACGATGATTGGCCCACCCATGAGAATTCATCTGCGGGATAATGCGACGCCCTTCGCGATTCACACCCCAAGAATGATTCCTTTGGCTTTTCAGGAACCAACAAAGAAGGAGCTTGAGTCATTAGTAACCCAAGGCATCTTGAAACCAGAAGAGGATGAACCATCAGAATGGTGTCATCCAATGGTTGTTGTCCCAAAAGTAAATGGTGGTGTTCGTATTACCACTGACCTGTCAAAACTCAACAGGCAAGTCTCTCGCCCTGCCCACCCTTCTCCGACGCCATTTACAGCCATCAGAAGTATCAGTCCACGGTCAAGATTCTTCACAACTGTGGATGCTCTTTGTGGTTATTGGCAACTACCCCTGCATGAGGACGATCAACACCTGACTACATTTATCACTCCTTATGGACGTTTCAGGTATTGTCATGGCCCCATGGGTTTTGCTGCAACAGGAGACGCCTTTTGTCTCCAAGGTGACAGGGCACGTCAGGGAGTAACGAACTGCATCAAAGTTGTGGAT
Source organism: Penaeus monodon (assembly GCF_015228065.2). Lineage (NCBI taxonomy): Eukaryota > Metazoa > Arthropoda > Malacostraca > Decapoda > Penaeidae > Penaeus > Penaeus monodon. The sequence goes on along the minus strand of NC_051387.1, from coordinate 30,663,429 downwards.
GACATTCTCCTACATGATGAGGACTACATCTCACACCTTCAACGTGTAAATGAAGTCCTGTCAAGGTGTCGTCAGCACGGGATAACACTTAATGCAGAGAAGTTCATTGTGGCTGCATCTGAGGCCAGCTTCTGTGGGTACAAACTATCAAGATATGGTATTGAAGCAGACCCAGAGAAGGTGAGGCCCATCACAGAGTTTCCTACCCCTGTGAACTTAACAGATCTTCGGTCATTTATGGGCTTGGTAAATCAACTGGCTGAGTTTACACCCAAGATTTCGACCACTGCAGCGCCGCTCCGCCCACTGATGAGTCCAAGAAGAGCTTTTACTTGGACAGCGGACCACACCAAAGCTTTTATTGACACTAAACAAGCTTTGTCAAAGCCACCCATACTACAAGTTTGATCCAGCTCTTCCTACCATTCTGCAGACCGACGCCTCTAGACTCTATGGCCTCGGCTATGTGTTGCTGCAGGACCACGGTGCTGGAAGATACAAGATGGTGCAATGTGGATCTCGTTTCTTGACGGACACAGAAACACGGTATGCGACCATCGAATTGGAAATGCAAGCTGTCGTTTGGGCTATCAGCAAGTGCAAGTTCTATCTTCGTGGACTTCAGCACTTCAGTTTGATGACAGATCACCGTCCATTGGTTCAATTTGAACATTATCCTGGATTGCTATTGAAAATCCTCGCCTCCAGCGCTAGTGAAGGATAAATTGCACCTACATTTTTACTGCAATGTGGCGTGCAGGTAAGGAGTTGTACATCCTGATGCCTCTGCCGGTCACGAGGAGTCACCCAACAGTGGAAGATGGTACTTCAATCTGAGATGGACACTTCTGTCAAGATTGCGTTTGCATGTTCAAGTCGTTCAGCATAGACGCTATAGATGAGCAAGAGGATCTCTCATGGAAAATTGCTATGGCTGCATCTAAGCGATGCCTCATTGAGATTGCTTCATATGAAAGTCGGATTCCCCATGCCGCTACAACCTGCAAGTACCCTGCATCCTACTGGAAAATTCGCAAAGAGTTGTACACATGGTGACTTGTGCTGTATGGACCAGGTGGTTGTCCTGCTTCCTTTAGCCGTAGACCATGGCTCGCCTGCATGATTGCCACTCCGGTGTAGAAGCTACAAAGCGTCGTGCACAGCAGACTGTTCTTTTGGCCAGGCATTTTGCAGACATAGTAATACCGTTCATGCCTGTGACCCATTGCCAGCGCTACAGCACTAGCCAGCAACAGGAGCCGTTGCTGTTAGAAGACAAACCCACAAGACCATTCTGTCTGTATCAGTGACTTTTCAGTGTTGTGGAAAACACTTCATGGTGATTGACAGACTGTCTGGATGGCCTGTTGTCATCCCATGGGAAATATGCAACAGTGCTTCAACGATTAGATTCGTACAGCCAAATGTTCCGTGATCTTGGGGTCACCCCAAATTCTCAGCGGAATTTGCACCTTTCTTTGCGATGGGATGTGCGTCATGTCATGTCAAGTCCCATGACCACAGTCCAATGGGCATGCAGAGGCGCTGTGAAGAAGTCAAGTATCTGATCATGAAGGACGCACCCAAAACGGGAATATTGACTGTGAGGATCCGACAGAGGCTTGTGGAATTGCGTACTGTCCCAAATTCTACTGGTCGTTTCCTCATGCTCAAGTTCGTTTGGATCCCTTCGCCGTGTGCCTGCCACTCTAGTGCCTTCATGAAAGGAGTGCAGACAAGGCCTGAAACTGCGACCATCGTGCTGAGTACGAGCCAGGACGTAAAGAGCCGCTAGACACTCACGCCCACTCACTTTCCAAGTAACAGTTGGGGCGCATGTGCGAATCAGGATCCACATCCAAGCGTTGGGATAAGGTTGGCACTGTCATGGGTATGGCAAATCTCGTGATAATCACATAGGCTTCAGTGGCCGTATTAACTGTGGCGCAATCGACGCTTCCTGCCCTAAGTCATGATTGAATTCAACTGTTTGGAAGAACAGTGTTTAGATATGCACTGGGTTCCACCCCATCTGTCCGTGAGATCTCTGAAGTTCGGAACGTATCAAATCGAAGTCCGTTCAAGACTCCCCTAGGAACGTAAAGGGGGGGGAAGGATGGTGGGTTGTGATAATGAAGTGAGTTGTGATACTTATGTAGTTGGTGAGTGCCATATTGTGAGGCCCAATAACAGGATATGATGACAATATATCGTACCTAAAATTGTGAATTAATATTGATTATATTTAATATACTGCCTTTTGTAGATATGTTACACCAGTAAATATGAAGTTATGTTAGTTCATTGCTGTTGAGCATACGCCTATTGTAAAGAGTGAGATTTCTGTATAATTTGTAGAGTAACCAATATTTTATTTTGTGTCTGTAGTCACACTTCTGCAGTTACACTCCTGGCGCAGAAGCTCGCGTGGTGCCACAGGACTTGAAGAACTCTCTTGTATTTTTTCAGAGATGATCTCCATGAATCCTACTTTAGATTTGATTGGTTGTGTTACTTCTCCCTCAAGCAACGTAGAGAAAACCAAAGAAATATATATTTCGAACACAACACAGTGAGTGATGCAAACAATGGAGTGCGTCCCGGCACCGGCACTGTGACATCACTTGCATCCAAAACAACTGTTGAAGGGTGTAACTGCTACACTGTTTAAAATACTCAGCCCACCGTTCACAACCCAACATGATCGTATATCCGTCCATCTGCTGATTGGACTGCGTCTTCTGTGAGAAGGGTTTAGAGTTCAGTTTTTCAGGGCTGATAGCAGGGGAAAGGTCATTTACCAGAATAGCCTTCAACTCCTCAGCAAGATTCCTGATGAATGTCCTTGTCCTTCTCAGCGGTCCAGCCTACGCACCATGGAACGACTCAGACTGATTCCCATTCAGCCAAGCTTGCGACACGCTCATGCTCAGCTCCAGGGGATGGAATTTGCCTGCCCTGGGCGTAACCAATGACTTGAGCGCTTGAGGTAGCACTGAAGAGCTCCAAGCAACTGGTCGTCAGTTGAGTTCTGTAAATCGGTCAGGATGCATGGTGAACTCGGCACATCCCTCCTATCTCCAGTAAACTTGGGCACTGGAGGACCCACAGGTAGCCACAACAGCCTGGTGGTGCCAGAATTGCATCTGTAAACCCTGCAGTTTTGGAGGTCTCATGGTGCTAACAGATGGTCGATCCCTGGCACTTACCTATCGCTTACCATGAAGCGAGTGGTTGAGTGCGATCTCATTTCTGGACTAGAAATCCGGAGAGGAAGCATTCCGCGCTGATCAGCCGACCATGGGCGCAGACACTATAGCAGTGGTCACAGCCGGATACGCATGAAGTCACCCAGAACAATGTGAATATCTAGCCAGGGGCAATTGTCTGCCACAGATGCGAGTTTTGCATAGAACGCCTCTTTCACATCAGTTTTATTTACATCGGTAGGGGCGTAAACAGCAATAAGAGACATGAAGCCAAAAGCTTGCTTCAGTCTCAATGCCATAATACCGGTGTCACCTCAACTACCGAGGGCTGAAGTCGGATGAGGATGGCTATGGCTACACCCTGGAGGTGGTGACCATCGCTGCGGCCTGACCAGTAGTAGGTGTACCCACCCACACTGATCGTGCCGCTACCAGGTATTCTCTCCTCTGAGAGGGCAGCCACCTCAACTCCCAGTCGCTTCAATTCCCGCGATAGCAGAGGTAACCGCTCATCCTGCCGCAAGGACTAGATGTTCCAAGCAGCTACCCAGAAAGCACGCCTGAGGTTAAGCCTCAGGTGGTCACTCCGGGTACATGCCACCTCTGCCACCCCCGCCAACACAGCCCCAAATAAAGGGGGTTGGCAGGCTGTGGGATCGCCCATCTGCATATGGGGTTCCCGAGGGCTTTGCCCCACAAGCTTCATGGTGGGTTGGCGCCTGCCGGGGTGCAGGCGGGACGAGTAACTCTCGTTCCAATACTTTGCCCCCCGGACCATTTTGGGGGACATAATCCATTTATTTTTGACGTTGCCAGTGGGTTTTCATGGGGGGAGGAGGACTGGCAAGGCCCACCTCTCCCAAGCCACCCACATTTCCCCATATTATTATTATTATTATATATATATATATATATATATATATATATATATATATATATAATATATATATATACTATCACACACACACACACACACACACACACATATATATATATATATATATATATATATATATATATATATATATATAATATATATATATATAATATATTATATATATTATATAATATATATACAAAATATATATAATATATACATATATATATATATATATATATATATATTAAATATACATATCTACATACAAGATATACACTATACATATCTAATATCACCCATAACATATAAATATATATACATATATAATTATATATTATATATTATAATATAGTATGAAATACTATGACAATCACAAGAGATGTGATTTGACCGTTTCGATTATATATTCGTCAGATATGCATATACCACAACATTATAGAATATATTATATTCATATTATATATATTTATTGTGTTATATACTATATATTATTATATATAATATTATTAAAATATGACATGAGCTGATGAAACACCTGACAACTGTGAGCTCGCACTCGTTATCCGCATAATTGCTGCCGCGACCTTGGGTAATTTGAAGCTGCCCGATGCTGTGATGACATTTTTCTCTGTTGCGATATTTGCAGCTTCCATATTTTTTTCTTTTCTGTTCGTTCAGTCCTCTATGGACTACTGCTTCCTTCCAGTTCGGTAGATGTCTAGCTTCATCTACATGTACCACCATGGCGTTGGAAGTCCTATGGTGACGGAGGTCAGCTCGATATTTGCTGACCCTGGTGTTGAAGGATTTCCTGTACTTCAAGTTTCATATGTTTGATTTTTGAGAATTTGTATATGTTCATTTTATAGTTTATAGACTTGTAAATTTGATTTGGAAGAAATAAATAATCAGTTTCATTCATGTTTTAACAAATTAACATATATTTATTGCTGATTTTTGTTCTCCAAGAGAAATGAAGCTAATCTGAGCTGGAAAGATATAGTTTCAGTAAATGAAAATAAATCTAGAAATAAAAAAATACACTCTGAACTATTTGTCTTAAAATTACATGGTGATATGGCTCTACATTGGTTCCTTTTGGGAAATGAGGCGAAAAGCATCCTCTTTCTCTCTCCCCTGAGAGTTTCTTCTCTATTAGGTGCTGCTGTGGTATCAGGTGCCTCAGTGGACAATATTTTCTTCCTGCACTAACAGAGGTTTCTCACATGTGTGATGTGTCTAGTGTGATGTTATGAAGCACACAGCATGTTTTGATTATTTTTCCAATCCTTTCAGCATCTGCATCTATGTACTTTAGTATTTTAAATCTTCCCTTTAATAAACCAGAAGCATTTTCATTTACACATCTTGTTCATGATATCTTTTGTTAAATGTTAATGGATTTGCCGTCAATCTACCAGTGTCTCGGAATGGCACTATCAAGTGTTGGTCTAAGGCAATAGCTGAGTTTCAACCATATTAAGGTTTTCCTAAGTTAACCATGGTCTTGGATTAGTTTCTATCTTGTACAGTTTGGTTGATCTAAATACTCTACTGCCGTGGGTAGAACCTGGAAATCCTGCTTATGTGATTTTTAGTAAGCTGTGCAAACTGCCATTAGATTTACACTGTACTTCATTGCCCTGTCAAGATAGTCTGATTGAACAGCTTCTGGGGCTTTCATATTTATAAGACAACCATCAAGAGCACCAATTATCCCTGTCACAACTGCGAGATTACTCTGGACCTTCGCCGATGTTTACCTCACTCTGTGAGGCGGGATTAGGTCCTTCCCGATTGGCTCGTACGCCTCGTGGGGAACGAGAGTGTCGGGCATATACATCGGCGCGGCACATAAAAGGAGTACCAGCCAAAAATTCAGCAGTTGTCCCATGACTTCTGACTTGTGTGCTCCCTTCTGCCATGTGACCTCGCCTGTTCTGTTGGATCCTCTCTCTCCCACGCTCCTGATTGTACATATTTTGTTATGTGTATGTATTATAGTGTAATTTATTGCCTTTAGCAGTAAACCTTTTTGTGTTTGGTCTGGAAAACGGCACCATGAGGAACTACGTGAAGGAAGGTGAACTGCTGGGCCTTGAAGGCATGGCCTTTTTACACTACATTCAGGAGCAGGAGAGGATCAGACGCGAGCAGCTGGCCCTGTACTACCGGAAACGGGAGATACTGAGGCAGCGGTGGGAAGAGTAGCGTCGCAGGAACCGCGAAGAGGACAGGCGTCGGGAGGCAGAGCAGGTGCTATGGAGGAACGTGGGTCCCCGCTTTTGGCCTTGCTCTGGCCCTCCTTATGCGAGGGAGCACGTCATCCGGGAAACTCAAGTCCCGGGAGTAGAACGCTGGCCAGAGGAGCGACTGACCACGGAGTCGCACCTGGATGCGATCCGTCTGCCCAAGGACCCGTCGCAGTGGGAAACTTGTCGGCAAGGCGGACAAAAGCATAGGAAACTCCCGGGGAACGGCCGTCGGAAGAATTAGGCGCGGTCGAGGAAGCCTCAGCCGACGGTGAAAACCACGCCAGCGACTGCACGGAAGTCGGAGGAGTTAGCCGCCGTTGCATGTCCGCTTTTACAACTGGTGGGTGCAGGATGTGCACCCGAACGACTAGTTGGTGTGGGATGCCGCCCAAGGATATGGTAGGCAACGGGCTGTCGGAAGAGCTAGCTGCCGAAGTCGCACCAGAGAAGCCGCCTGCCCAAGACATGCCGGAGTCTTCGCCTGCCCAGGACGCGCCGGATGAGTCGTCGCCTGCCCAGGACGCGCCGGATGAGTCGTCGCCTGCGGCACATAAAAGGAGCACCAGCCAAAAATTCAGCAGTTGTCCCGTGACTTCTGACTTGTGTGCTCCCTTCCACCATGTGACCTAGCCTGCTCTGCTGGATCCTCTCTCCCACACTCCTGATTGTACATATTTTGTTATGTGTATGTATTATAGTGTAATTTAGTGCATTTAGCAGTCAACCTTTTTGTGTTTCCTCTGGTGTTTTTCCGTTGACCTTGACCGTTCTGATTCCTTCGTCCTTTTTTGTCTAACCTTGACAATCCCTAGCAGACCAGCTAAATACTGAAATTCTCTTTCTCTTTCGGGAGTTGGCCATCTGATATATTTATACCCATGAGAACACAGCACTTATATTATGTTCTACACACAACCAAAGATAACAGCTTCTGACACCCCAAACAGTTCTGAAACTTCTCTATATGACACAGGAGTTCCCAAATACCAAAGCGTTATATACATAACTTCAATATCCTTAGTGATCAATTCAAAAGAACTTTTTGCAACTCTTAAAGAAGTCCTGATCACTTTTTTGTTCCATGATTTCAAGAAAGCCTTCTTGCTGTGGATAATCTTCCCAGGAAAAAGAAGAAAAATAGGACATGAAAATAAAGACTAGGAAAAAAGTTTTTTTTTCTGGAAAAAATATTTCTACGATGTTTAAAGTAATATTACATATAAACATAGTCTAAATACTAAATACTAAATACAAATATTAATATTACATATAAATTATTAATATTAATATAATATTAATATTATATTAAGTATTCATGATTCAAAAAGCTTTTGTGATATTAATATTAAATTAGATATTAAATACAATAAACATAGTCTAAATACTAAATACTAAATACTAAAGTTTTTTTTTCTGGAAAAAATATTTCTACGATGTTTAAAGTAATATTACATATAAACATAGTCTAAATACTAAATACTAAATACTAAATACTAAATATTAATATTACACATAAATATTAATATTAACATTAAATATTAATATTAAATTAAATATTAATATTAAATATTAATATTAATATAAATATTAATATTAATATTAAATATTAATATTACATATAAACATAGTCTAAATACTAAATACTAAAGCTTTTTTTTCTGGAAAAAATATTTCTACGATGTTTAAAGTAATATTACATATAAACATAGTCGACTTTTCTAGCTTTTAACTCATCAGTAATGAATATCTTGACAATTCACTACACAATAGAGAATTGCTGTATCCCTACTCAACATGATTAATTGCAAAGAAACTCATGAAAAAACTTTTTGGAAAATTAGAAAATGTTTGTCATAATCGTATAATATTTTCTTTAAATTGGACTTCTGGCTTTCAAAGAATATTTTAAGTAATATTAGCTATAAACATAATTGACTTCCATGCTCTGCACTCATTAGTATTTATATCTATCTTGACAATTCGTTACAGACTGCCGCTTGTGCACTCAAAATGTTATTAATAAAGAAATGAATGAAAAGGATTTTAACCTAATTTACCACAAGAAACTTTTGTAAGAATTATATTTTTCTTAATAATATATATTCATAGTGATAAAAACTTATAAGTATTGCCAAGAATAAGTATAAAATCTAGATCTGTGAAACTAATCTACGCAAATCTTAAATTTTCCAGTTTCAAATTTCTATATGTAAGCACCCTACATAACTGATCTAACCAATAAAGCCCTAGCATTATTTTTTTTCCCTGTGACTACTCATCACTCTGTACAGGAACTTATATCTATAGAGTTGTAGCAACCTATTCTGATGTTTTATGCTAGCTTCCAGATATGATCTTTCCTCTTATAATGGCAAAACTTAATGATTAAGGCCACGTGGAGGAAGCGAAAACCTACAACAATGTCTTAAAGAATATACAGAGTAACTGTCAGTCACAGATAGCAATGAAAGTAAACCTACAATCACTTATAAGATACAACTACAATAATATGAAGTCTTGTTATACTTGGCACTACTTTTCAGTTCTGGCGAATATGTACAGTATAATGTATAATGATTCGCATTGATGCATACAGCGAAATGGGAGTAATAGTGGATCAATGTTTTCTGTTACTTCATAGTATTATGAAAGCATACCTGTTTTCGAATGCAGATGCCCTTATACACAATAATGTTGCAGATGGTAATACAACTTGTTCCATAATTTCGCTGCTCTCATCTTCAGGGAAGATATCCAGTGCTACAGCCTATCATTTCCATGTCTCTCGACGAGTCAGTCGCTTGTTGGGTAAAAAGTGTTAAATGACAGCAAATGGCACATTCTCACACTATTCCCTTCACCTCAGATTGCATTTCCGTGTGATCGAGTATGTGGTCAATATACATGAATATCGTTCGTTAGTTAAGTAGTTAATTAATTTCTCTCGTTGTTTCATCTGCAACGAATTTAATGCGTTTGTGATCTTATCTTATCACGAATATCATTTAATTTTTATCTTGTTCCTCCCCTCGCCCCGACCTGACCGCCCCCTTTTCTTTCACTTGTGGTCACTTGGGATGAGGAAAAGTTGTTTTCCCGTCTTGACCTGACCTCGCTTTTTCTTTTCCCAGTCGGTGGCTACATGGAAAAGGGTAAAGAGATCGCCAAGTTTCCCGTAATTTGGTTGTTGTTGTTTTATAACACCAATTACATTGCTTCTGGTGACATTTTCTATCGGCGCTAGAATGGAGCTTGTAACGCAATTTCATAAAAATTCATTATATTGAATATAGCGTAGGATCTCCCCTATATCATAGTGCACAGGATTGTCGATATTACCCCGGGGTTGCATAAACGCCTAATAGATCTGCGCTCCGACGTTCGAGAGTAGGTACAGGTAAAAGTTATTCGTTCGATCGGCAACTTTGAGTTGGTGTGACCCATAGTTACCTCCTTTAATTAATGTATGACTTGGGTTTAAGCTAGAATAATTATTCACTTATTAATCACACCTTTCTCACCCTCTTGAAGTCACTAGCATGTTTTGGGTAATTCCCAGGTGAAAATGTGATTCGTAAATATCCGTAAGGAATGTAGTGAGCACTCATCACAGATACGTAGAAAAGAGCAAGTTATTTATAGATTTTCCTGGCTCGAGTCGCTTCAGTTTATGTACGGAATTTTGGGTATATGATCCCCCGTCGATGAAGTCTAACATGCATAGCTAGACATGTACCTCGGTAGTTGAGATTGCTGACCCCGAGAAGATTTGCTTGTTAAATAGCTTGCAAATAGTTTTTCATGTCACCATTCATTCATGCGTACATTCTGTAGCATATCATTAAATGTTGAATTCAATGTGGTAGTTGAAATAACTTTATATATCTAGCATTGCTAATTTACTTCTGTTTTGTTATAGTGAACGTTAATATTCGTGTTTGTGATTCATTCTCTGTGTGAGGTCACTCTCACTTTCCCTTTCTATCACGCTAGCTGTCCCCGACTATATATTGCAGTCGGACCAATGATAACTGACACGGCACCGAAGGAGGACTTTGCTGCAGAACCGGTCACCTTAGGATGCTGTGGGAAGGACGTCATCGGATGATCGCCATAGGCCTGTAGACCAGGATGTGTTAAGCCGTCCCATGATGTAGTGGACGGGTGCTGCCTGCCGAGACGCCCGTAAATCCAGCGAAGGATGAGGAACTCGCCAGCGCAGGTACCTTTCGCCCCAGGATGCTGTGGATGGGCGACGCCTGGCGGACGCCCACAGATCCGGTCAACTCCAAGAGCTCGTTAGTGC
>NC_051387.1:30630279-30637779 GCF_015228065.2 Penaeus monodon | reverse complement strand
GTAACCACCCACACTGATCGTGCCGCCTACCAGGTCTTCCTCACCTCTGAGATGGCGCAGCACCTCAACTCCCAGTCCGCTTCCAATTCCCGCGATAGATAGCAGAGGTAACCGCTCTCCTGCTTGCTAAGGAACCGATGTTCCAAAGTGCTACCCGAGGAAAGCACGCCTGAGGTTTAAGCCATCGGGTGGTCACTCGGTTGCACGCCACCTCTGCCGCCCCTGCAACAGCCCCAAATAAAGGGGGTCGCAGGCGTGGGTCATGCCTATCCACCTATGGAGGTGCCCGGGCTTTGCCCCACAAGCTCATGGTGGGTTGGCGCTGCCGGGCGCACGTCAGGACAATAACTCTCGTTCGCAATCCTGCACTCCCGACATTGGCCCTTTTTTTTTTTTCCCCAAAAGGCGGAGGGGAAAAACTTTTTTTAAAAGGGGAGGGCCCACCGCCCTTACCTTTTTTTGGGCTGGGTGGGAGGGGACAACACCCCTCCCCCCCAGCATTTCCATTTACTTTGGACGGTTGCCAGGAGGGTCATATCTGGGGTGAGGAGGACTGGCAAGGCCCCCACCTCCCCGAAGCCGCCCTTACCCAGGGGTGGCTAGGGGAGGACGTTGGTAACGAAGCCAGAGCGTGTCCACACGCCGTGTGGCCATAACCTGTACCCTCTGGAGGCCTCCTGTGCTCCGAGATCCCCACAGATTCTAGGCCTGGGACCGCAAGGTACCCAGTTACAATGGGTTTGGCCACGAGGAGGCACTGCAGAAGTCTCTGATTGATGGAGACGGCTCGTGACCTGGCAGGAGACTTATGCAGAAGGCTGCTTCCCTTTTTCTTCAACGGGCTAGCCAGGGGTGAAACTGCAAGCGAGAAGGCTGCAAGCACTTAACACTATCTAGGTACCACACCATCGCTTCACATCACCATCGCGTGAAGACCACCCACCATACATATTATATATATATATATATATATATATATATATATATATATAATATATATATATATAATATGATAAATATATATTATATATATAATATATATATATATTATTATTGTATATTATATATATATATATAATATATATATATATATATATACTATATATATATATTACAATATATATACCTGTATATGCATATAATACACACATTTATACACGCACATATATTAATACATAACATACACACACACACAACACACACACATACATATATATATATATATATAATTATATATATATATATATATATATATATATATAAATATATATATGCATGTCATCATATATATATATATATATATATATATATATATATATATTTATATATATATAGTTGTTGTGTGGGTGTGTGTGTGTGTGTGTGTGTGGACTCGCTAGTTGTGTGCGTGGTATGTGTGTGTATATTACATATATAGATAAGATAGATATATAGATAGATAACATACAATACATAGATATGCTTCTATATCGACATAAATGTACAAAACCACACACACACTTATATATATATATATATAGTATATATATATATATATATTATATATATATATATATATATTAGCATTATATTATATATTATATATATTATATATATATATATATATATATATATATATAATGTGTGTGTGTGTGTGTGTGTGGTGTTGTGTGTGTGTGTGTATCGTTGTGTATACGTACAATATACACACACCAATATATCTTCTCTTCTTTGAGAAACATGCCACGCCATCCGAACTAGTATTTACTCAGAAGATGGGACCATATCACTTAAATGACATCTCTGTTGTGGGCTAACAATATATTTTAAACATTTAAACCATTATATTAAGGATTAACCAATGAGCAACAGTCATATCCCTGCTTCTTTAAAATCCCTTGTAAAGATGACGGATAATGTTACAATTACCAGACCAGATATAGATAGTGGAGTCGTTTCCTTAACAGAAGACGGACTACCATTAATAAACTGCAGGCCAATTACCTGAATGAATAACTCTAAATTAAAAACGACATTATTAACTCTGACACTGCTACGCATCTTTTAAAAGTGGGAAGCGTAAAAACCTAAATAGGTTGTTACGTTCATTGTTAAAACATTTATTGGGGAAGGTCAACGTTACACCTTCTCACTACTTCGGCTCAAACCTGGTTCTCCAAATGGCCTTTCCTAAGACATAAACTCCGATGTTATCCCATCGCCACATCATTTCCACTGTTGGTACTTTCCAATACAATTCAATTGCCAATTTTCAGACAGATAATCTACCATTAACACCAATCAGTAAATTTAAGTCTTATTGTTTGTTGTTTAAAAGAAAATTTGATCACTTAAAACACGCTTTACACCCTGTTACAGTGGTCATCTTTAACATATTACTTGACATTCACTTTATGTACCTCTGAAAGAAACTAAAGAAAATAGTTGACGAAAACTCTCCTTTGACTCTTGAACTGGTTGCGATATTAAACAAAACCATACTATTAAATAAGCTTATTAACATCGCTCGTTCATCATTCGTATTACCTTTAATGACTCCCTTTTACACCCAAGTGACGGCGTAGCAATGGGATCACCTTGGCCTTGTTATGGCTAATACTCGTTACTTTTCCTGTGTTTCACGAACAAGCTTGGCTCAGTAACTCCCTTCCAATTCAAACCAATGTTTTTGTCGATATATGGACGATACTTTCTCGCTCTTCAGGTGACCCCCTCTCATATTCAATCCTGTCCTTTCAGTAATCTAAATTCACGGCACACCGAGCATTTAAATTCACCTGCGAAATTGAACAAAACAATAAATCATCCTTCTCTATTGTGGGCCAATTTTCTCACAGAATACATTATCTAAAAGAATATTTTACTTCGAAGGGTGCCCATTCATATATATATATATATATATATATATATATATATTATTATAATATATATATATATATATATATATAATATTAATATAGCTTGTATCCCATTTATATAGGTATTCATGAATCAGGTTCTGCGCAGATATCTTTTATGGCCGGATGCCCTTCCTGACGCCACCCTCTCTATTTACTGGCTTTAGGACGGGCATTGACTTGGGCTGGCTTGCCCATCCAGTGAGCCTTAGGATAGGCAATCGAGGTAAAGTTTCCGCTGCCAACCCTGGGAAACAACGCGCCGGCCAGGACTCAAAACCCTCGAACTTCGGATTTGCCGTTCGTGACAATCCTTGAGTCCGGTGCTCGTAACCACTCGGCCACCGTGGCCTCTTATAGGATACCCATTCCCACCTATATTAAAGTAATGATATTTCCTTTTGTAGAAGTTTTTCACACACTTACAATTACCAGTATAATAAAGATATATAAAACTACCATATAGGGCAGCTAGTTTTGGAATCAAGAAATTTGTAAAACAAAACCTCTTAAACAAGTTGCTACCTCAAATCAGTTCCAATTTGGTTTTTCAACAAGATTAGCAATTTTATCTGGTAATTTTTCTAAGGCAGAAGAAAGAGTGTGCACTCTGATTTATTTCTAATGTGAGTTTACCCTTTTACTTGTCCTAAGCTGTCAGTAGACATGGTTTCAACTCAGATGGCTTGCAACACCCCATTTTAACATTAAATGCAGTCTATCAGACTGGTCCTACTACTGAGTAAAACTCCTTACTCAGCAATAGAGAGCATTCTCACCACAACCACCGTTATAACATCTTACTAATTTCAAAATCTTGACCTTCCATCCTAACAGATTCGATCTGATCATAGTCGAATCTCCGCACATAATTAGCATAAAACCTGAGCTCAATGGTACAACTACTGCAACCCCTATATACCAGTGGTTCTTAACCTTGTAATTACCACGCCACCTTTGGAATTTACCCTTCCCTCCACGCATCTGGAAGTAAAATACCCTCCCAGATATTAAAGAGATTTTGAGTATGTTTTTTTTAGTCTTTTAATGAGTTGGATTATAATATAACTTCCATTATGTACCATGCTCTCGTTAAAAATAAAAAGATAATTAGAGAATTTACTGCCCTTTTCCAAGGTCTCAAGCCCCCTTTGAAAAATACTGAAACCCTCCTAGGGGGGCACGCCCCCCAGGTTAAGAACCACTGCCATATACCATCCAACTGTTAAATGGTTCTTCTTCTTTTAACGGTAGGGTCATATCTGAGCCGCCGTGGTCACAGCATGATACTTAATTGTAGTTTTCATGTTGTGATGCTCTTGGAGTGAGTACGTGGTAGGGTCCCCAGTTCCTTTTCCACGGAGAGTGCCGGTGTTACCTTTTTAGGTAATCATTTTCCTCTATTTTATCCGGGCTTAGGACTAGCACTGACTTGGGCTGGCTTGGCCACCCGGTGGCTAGGTAGGCAATCGAGGTGAGTTCCTTGCAAAGAAACGGTAGGTTCATGTTTGAGCCGCCGCGGTCACAGCATGATACTCAATTGCAGTTTCCATGTTGCGATGATCTTGGAGTGAGCACGTGGAAGGGTCCCCAGTTCCTTTCCACGGAGAGTGCCGGTGTTACCTTTTAGGTAAACATTCTCTCTATTTATCCGGGCTTGGGACCAGCACTGACTTGGGAGCTGGCTTGCCCACCCAGTGGCTAAATAGGCAATCGGGGTGAAGTTTCCTTGCCCAAGGAACTTCATCGTATCTAGGTTCGATGTTAAATGGTTAGTTAGCCTAAATTGCCCCTTTTCTAAATTCGATGTTAACCTATGCCAAACTGTTCTGTATACACGTTCCGTAATTTTCTGTCAACCACTTTTTACATATATATATATATATACATATATATGTGTATTATGCATATACATATGTTATATATATGCATATACATATGTGTATGGTGTGTATATATGTGTATGTGTGTATATATAGCCACCCGTGGGTAATGGGGCAGCTCAGGGGAGGTGAGCCTTGCCAGTCCTCCTCCCTCCAGAAAGACCCACTGGCAATGTCAAAGATAATGGAAATGCTGGGGGGAGGGTGTTGTCCCTCCCACCCAGTAAGTAAGGCGGGCTGTGGTCCCGCTGGGAGGGCAAATGTTGGGATGCAGGATTGGAACAGAATTACTCCCGCCTGTGCCCCAGTAGGTGCCAACCCACCGTGAAACTTGTGGGGCAAAGCCCTCTGGAACCCACAGGGGGATGGGCGGTCCCACAGCCTGCCGAACCCTCATTATTTGGGGCTGTGTCGGGCAGGTGGCGGCAGAGGTGGCGTGCACACCGGAGTGACCACCCGAGGCTTAACCTCGGGTAGGCCTTGGAACATCCGGTCCTTGCGGCAGGATGAGCGTTTACCTCTGCTATCGTGGGAACTAAGGCGACTGGAGAGTTGAGGTGGCTGCCCTCTCAGAGTTGAGAAGACCCCGTAGCGGCACGATCAGTGTGCATCCACTTTACATGGATAAGCGACACGGGTACAGTGGCCAAGGAGATCGACCACATTCTTGTTAGCACGCGATGGAGGATCCTCCAGAACTGCAGGGTTTACTGGAGTGCCGAGTTTTAAAGGCAACGACCATAAGCTGGTTTTTGGCTACCCTGCGGGTCCACTTCAAAATCCCCGTCCCTCCAGTGGCACCCTAAGGTGTTTCACCTGGACAGAGTAAGGAGGTGGAGTGTGTCCGAGGGTTCACCATGGCACTTGGAACATCCGGTCCTTGTGGCAGCATGAGCAGTTACCTTTGCTATCACGGGAACTGAGGTGACTGGGGTTGAGGTGGCTGCCTTCTCAGAGTGAGAAGACCTGGTAGCAGCATGATCAGTATGTGTGGGTACACCTACTACTGGTCAGGCCACAGCAATGGTCACCACCTCCAACCGACTTCAGCCCTCAGTAGTTGAGGTGACACCGGTTGATGAGCATATTATGGCATTTAGACTGAAGCATGCTTATGGCTTCATGTCTCTTAATGCTGTATATGCCCCTACCATGTTAAAAAAATTTATGTGAAAGAGGCGTTCTATGCCAAACTTTCATCTGTGGCAGACAATTTCCCCCGGCGAGATATTCGCATTCTTCTGGGTGACTTTAATGCGGTATCCGGATGTGACCGAGCTGACTATGAGATATCTGTCAGCCCCCATGGCTCCGGAGCTGGGGAGAATAGCTTCCTTCTCCGGGACTTTGCTAGGTCCCAGAAAATGAGGATCTCTGCTCCTGGTACCAGCACTTCAACTCCGCATCACTGGACCCTTTGGTACAGCGATACAGGTACAGTGGCCAGGAGACTTTACCACATTCTTGTTAGCACGCGATAGAGGGTCCTCCAGAACTGAAGGGTTTAGCCGAGTTCTATGGCCCCGACCATAGGCTTGTTGTGGCTACCCTGCATTTCCATTTAAAACAACCCTCCCCGTCCCTCCAGAAAGCCCCCCAAGGGGGTTTCACCCTGGCGGGCCAAGGGAGGAGGTGCCCGGGGGTTCACAGGAAAGCCCCTTTTACCGTTTCCCCAAAAACCCTCAACAACCTGAAAAACCCCATGCCTCTGGGGGAACTGGTAAAGGTGCGAAAACACTCAAGCACCTCAGGGTCCTTTGGTGACCCCGAGGGAAAGGCAAAATTTTTCCATCTCCCGGGAGCTTTAACAGGCCACTGAAGCTTTTTCCAAAGGTTTGGGCCTAAATTTGGGAAACAAGTCTTGCGCATTCCATGGTGCGTAGGGTTTGGGACCCTGGGGAGAAGGTCAAGGAACATTCAACAGGAAACTTGCTGAGGGGTTTTGAAGGCCTTTTCTTGGTAAATGATTTTTTCCCTGCCTCCCCCAAACCCGAAAACTAACTTTAACCCTCCTCACAGAGGGTGCAGTCCGATCACCAAAATGGACAGATCTTTCTCAGATCATGGGGGGGTTCCCATGAACTTTGGGGGCTGAGATTTTGAACATTTTGTACCAGGTAGACCCTCCAACAGTTCTTGGATGCCAAGGATGTCCCCCAGGGGCCTGTGCCCCCCCCACCCCATTGGGGGCCCTTTCCTCCCAAACAGAGGTTAGGTGGCATCTCCAACCCTTGAAGAGTGGGAAACCTGGGGGAAATTTTTTGAAAATCCCTGCTGAACTGCAAAGGGGCCTGGGGGTGAAACCTATGGCTGGGGGCCGGCATACACCCCTGATGCCATCGGGCGTTCTGTCAAATTCCCCCTGCCTGCTGAGGGGGGGTCATCCCCCCCCTTGGGAAGGGAAAGGGGATCGTTGGGGACGGTACAACTCCCCCTTTTCCTTACCTGCTCAGAAACCCAGGCAATTTTTCTGCCCCCCATTCTTCAAAAACGGATCCGGGACCACCTTTTAGGCTTCAAGACTGGTTTCTTTCTGGATTTTACCTCCCTGGCAAGTCCCAAACCCCCCTATACAAACCCCTTTAGTATTGTGGAACCCGGGGTCGTGGGTTTTTGGTCGGGGTTCGAAACCCTTTCGACCCTCAAAAAAGGCTTTTGACTGGGTGCATCGGGAATCCCATGGGAGTTCCTGGACTCATGGGTTTTCCCCAAACACGGGT
>NC_051387.1:30620279-30622779 GCF_015228065.2 Penaeus monodon | reverse complement strand
CCAGCATGAGGATGGGCGAGGGGCGGGGTTGGTGGAGAAGTCGAACTGCATCACTACCAACTTCTGGCGATTGAGGGGAAACGTGATTTGCTGTGGTCCAGGAGAGGATGCGAGGGTGCGCTGGATGGGGGAGTGGTCAAGGCAGAAACTGTCAATGGCGGCGGCGATGGTCGAATCGTCCACGTATTTCCAACGATGCTCGTATCAAGGAGAGCGTCGTTAATCATCACTAGAAAGCATAGGGGGGCCCATTCTAGTCTCCTGGGGGACTCCGCACGTGAGTGGCAGAAAGCTGGAAACTTGACCTTTCATGCGCACGGCCTGTTGCCTGTTGGAGAAAAGTGTGCCAGCCGGGATGAGGCACTCCCTGATGCCCGTGAAACCCTGCTGCTTTTGAGATGACCGTAGTGTGGTCCACCGTCGAAAGCTTTCTTGAAATCTATGAAGATGCGGTGATGGAGGATTTGAGCTTGTCGAGGTGGGCGTGGACGAAGTCGAGGAAGCTGACGAGGCAGTGTGTAGCAGAGGAGGACGCATGTTGCCGAACTGCCATGTCAACGCGGGCGCGAGGTCCTGGTAAGCCCATCCCCTTGCCCAGGCTGGGGACAGAGTTTGGGGATGGATATTAGTTCGCCGAATGAGGCGGGGCTTTTGGGGTTTTCCCGATGGCGGTGACAATGCTGTCTTCCATTGTGAGGGGGACTTTTGACTGTTGCAATGAGGCGTTTATTATGGAAGTAAGAGGAGTTGCAAGTTCCATTTTTGAACTCTTGATGAGGTGCTTGGCAGGTCAAGGGGGTGCCGGCTCTCTTGGCGCGGATTTTTCCCAGCACCTGGGACTGACTGACTGTGGGAGCAGTGAGCGGGCCGGCAGTAGGCAGGGGGGGCGGGTGGTGTCCATAGGGGTAGCTGCTGACAATTGAGGCGAAGTGGTTATTGGGGCCTCTGTTTGCTTCACTGTGGCTAAGGTTTGCTGGTGCATGGAAACGTGCACGGCCGATTTGCAAGGCTCCTGACTTTTCCGTACCATTGGCTGGGCTGCAGGTGTTGTATTTTGTTGTGGTAGAATGTTTTCTTGGCTGTTTTTATTTCCCTGATGACTGTGTTACGGAGTGATTTGTAGGCGGTGATGTTTTTGCGAAGTGGAAGGCTTGTTTCTCTGTTGAATGAGGCGTTTGATGCGGCCCTTGATCCAAGGGAGGTCCGATGGTGTGTACTGATGACTTTTCCGAAAAGAAGTGGTGAAAAGCCGTAGTGACGGTCGAGAGATAGTAGTGCCCTTGTCCTGCACATCAGCGCGGTAAGAACGTTAGTCCACGGGTGTTGGGTAATCCACTGCCCAAACTGTATGATAGAGGACTGTGTGAGTGCCTGTTTTCCTGGTCTTGGTCTGCCTTGGCTGAGAGACGGTGGGCGAAAGGGAGCCATAACCCCTGATTCGTGGGGGTGGTATATATAGCATAAGAGATTTGCGATTCTAGCTTCGCCCGGGCCTTCCCCTATATGCCCAGCATATGGATAGTAATTTACACAGCAGATGAGGGACGCGGCGAGGCGAGGGGGGTAAGGAGGGGTGACCCACATCTACAATACTTCCAGGGCAACCAGAACTTCCACGTCCAAGGGGGGGGGCGGGGAGGTCGTTTTTGGGGCAAGATACCCCTCCTCCACGTTTGTGTTGTGCGAGGCGATGGAACATGCTGTGCCCAGGTATATGTTAGGTACACCCTGGATCTGGGCCCCGCTTTTTGTGTTGGCTACAATTCCCGGTGATTCAGAAGTATGATAGTGTGCAGCTCGTCTATTTTTTGTTGAGGGATGTGACGGTAGGGTTTAGGTGGTTGGCCTTCTTTTGTTTTTTTTCTTGTCCGGAGCATGGGTATGCGCCGTTGATGTGGAAAAGCCTCCTTTGCTATCCCGGGCATGAAAAATGTCTAAATTCTTTAATCTTTGTATCACTTCACCATTTGGATATCCATAAACTGTGTTTTTAAAAGAATAAATGTTTTTTCCCGTTGTACCGAAGAAGCACCATACTTAAAATCAGCGGAACACAAATCCAGAGAAAGAGGGAAGGGGCGAGGCAGTAGGGGGGGGCCAAAGTTTCGCAATAAAAATTCAATTTCTTAGAATGTACACCGACAAATATGGAATTCACTGAAATCACTGAGAAGTCACTGCACAGCACTTGTACTAGCCTAGGTGAAATCTAAAAAATTTCCAGAAGGAGCTGAAAACAGGTGAGGCCAAAAGCCGGCCTTGGCTGCCCAGGACGCCGACTTGCACGTCCATCTCGTCCGGCGTCAGGTCAAAGTGTGTGTGTGTGTGTTTGTGTGTGTGTGTGTGTGTTGTGTGTGTGTTTTGTGTTGTGTGTGTGTGTGTGTGTGTGTGGTGTGTGTGTGTGTGTGTGGTGTGTGGTTTGTGGTTGGTGGGGGCGTTGTTTTTGGCGGCTTCACCTCTTGCCTGCCTCCCGGTTGCCCCTCCCATCTCCTTAGGTGGT
>NC_051387.1:30602798-30620179 GCF_015228065.2 Penaeus monodon | reverse complement strand
CTTTCCACTAGCCACGATGGGAAAGAAAAATGAGGTCAGGTCAAGACGGGAAAACAACTTTCCTCATCCCAAGGGACCACAAGTGAAAGAAAAGGGGCGGTCAGGTCGGGGGGGAGGGAGGAAAAAGATAAAAATTAAATGATATTCGTGATAAGAAAAGATCACAAACGCATTAAATTCGTGCAGATGAAACAACGAGAGAATTAATTAACTACTTAACTAAGGAACGATTCATGTATATTGACCACATACTCGATCACACGGAAAATGCAATCTGAGGTGAAGGGAATAGTGTTGAGAATGTGCCTTTTGCTGTCATTTACACTTTTACCCAACAAGCGACGACTCGTCGAGAGACATGGAAATGATAGCTGTAGCACTGGATATCTTCCCTGAAGATGAGAGCAGCGAAATTATGGAACAAGTTGTATTACCATCTGCAACATTATTGTGTATAAGGGCATCTGCCTTCGAAAACAGGTATGCTTTCATAATACTATGAAGAAAACATTGATCCACTATTACTCCCATTTCGCTGTATGCATCAATGTGAATCATTATACATTTTACTGTACATATTCGCCAGAACTGAAACAGAGGCATTATCAAGTACTTCATTATTGTAGTTGTATCTTATAAGTGATTGTAAGTTTACTTTCATTGCTATCTGCGACTGACAGTTACTCTGTATATTCTTTAAGACATTGTTGTAGGTTTTCGCTTCCTCCACGTGGCCTTAAATTTCATTAAGTTTTCCCATTATGAGGAAAGATCATATCTGGAAGCTAGCAAAAAAACATCAGAATGGGTTTTGCTACAACTCTATAGATATAAGTTCCTGTACAGAGTGTGGAGTGGGTCACAGGGAAAAAAAAATAATGCTAGGGCTTTATTGGTTAGATCAGTTATGTAGGGTGCTTACATATAGAAATTTGAAACTGGAAAAGTTAAGATTTGCGTAGATTAGTTTCACAGATCTAGATTTTATACTTATTCTTGGCAATACTTATAAGTTTTTATCACTATGAATATAATTATTAAGAAAAAATAAAATTTTTACAAAAGTTTCTTGTGGAAATTAGGTTAAAATCCTTTTCATTCATTTCTTTATTAATAACATTTTGAGTGCACAAGCGGCAGTCTGTAATGAATTGTCAAGATAGATATAAATACTAATGAGTGCAGAGCATGAAAGTCAATTATGTTTATAGCTAATATTACTTAAAATATTCTTTGAAAGCCAGAAGTCCAATTTAAAGAAAATATTATACGATTATGACAAACATTTTCTAATTTTCCAAAAGTTTTTTCATGAGTTTCTTTGCAATTAATCATGTTGAGTAGGGATACAGCAATTCTCTATTGTGTAGTGAATTGTCAAGATATTCATTATAGTTGAGTTAAAAGCTAGAAAAGTCGACTATGTTTATATGTAATTTTACTTTAAACATCGTAGAAATATTTTTTCCAGAAAAAAACTTTAGTATTTAGTATTTAGACTATGTTTATATGTAATATTAATATTTAATATTAATATCTAATATTGATATTAATATTTATATGTAATATTAATATTTGGTATTTAGTATTTAGTATTTAGACTATGTTTATATGTAATATTACTTTAAACATCGTAGAAATATTTTTTCCAGAAAAAAAACTTTAGTATTTAGTATTTAGTATTTAGACTATGTTTATATGTAATATTAATATCTAATATTAATATTTAATATTAATATTAATATTTATATGTAATATTAATATTTGGTATTTAGTATTTAGTATTTAGACTATGTTTATATGTAATATTACTTTAAACATCGTAGAAATATTTTTTCCAGAAAAAAAACTTTTTTCCTAGTCTTTATTTTCATGTCCTATTTTTCTTCTTTTTCCTGGGAAGATTATCCACAGCAAGAAGGCTTTCTTGAAATCATGGAACAAAAAAGTGATCAGGACTTCTTTAAGAGTTGCAAAAAGTTCTTTTGAATTGATCACTAAGGATATTGAAGTTATGTATATAACGCTTTGGTATTTGGAACTCCTGTGTCATATAGAGAAGTTTCAGAAACTGTTTGGGGTGTCAGAAGCTGTTATCTTGGTTGTGTGTAGAACATAATTTAAGTGCTGGGGTTTTCATGGGTATAATTATATTAGATGGCCAACTCCCGAAAGAGAAAGAGAATTTCAGTATTTAGCTGGTCTGCTAGGGATTGTCAAGGTTAGACAAAAAAGGACGAAGGAATCAGAACGGTCAAGGTCAACGGAAAAACACCAGAGGAAACACAAAAAGGTTGACTGCTAAATGCACTAAATTACACTATAATACATACACATAACAAAATATGTCCAATCAGGAGTGTGGGAGAGAGAGGATCCAGCAGAGCAGGCGAGGTCACATGGCGGAAGGGAGCACACAAGTCAGAAGTCACGGAACAACTGCTGAATTTTTGGCTGGTGCTCCTTTTATGTGCCGCAGGCGACGACTCATCCGGCTTACTAAAAATCACATAAGCAGGATTTCCAGGTTCTACCCACGGCAGTAGAGTATTTAGATCAAACAAACTGTACAAGATAGAAACTAATCCAAGACCATGGTTAACTTATGAAAACCTTAATATGGTTGAAACTTAGCTATTGCCTTAGACCAACACTTGATAGTTCCATTCCGAGACACTGGTAGATTGATGGCGAAATCCATTAAAAATTTTAACAAAAGATATCATGAACAAATGTGTAAATGAAAATGCTTTGGTTTGTTAAAGGGAAGATTTAAAATACTAAAGTACATAGATGCAGATGCTGAAAGGATTGGAAAAAAAATCAAAACATGCTGTGTGCTCATAACATCAAAATGGGACACATCACACATGTGAGGAACCTCGGGTTAGTGCAGGAAGAAAATTTTGGGTCCACTGGGGCACCTGATACCACAGCAGCACCTAATAGAGAAGAAACTCTCAGGGGAAGAGAGAAAGAGGATGCTTTTCGCCTCATTTCCCAAAAGGAAAACCCAATGTAGAGCCATATCACCATGTAATTTTAAAAACAAATAGTTCAGAGTGAAATTGTAACCTGTATTTTTTTATTTCTAGATTTATTTTCATTTACTGAAACTATATCTTTCCAGCTCAGATTAGCTTCATTTCTCTTGGATTATTTATTTCTTCCAAATCAAATTTTACAAGTCTATAAACTATAAAATGAACATATACAAATTCTCAAAATCAAACATATGAAACTTGAAGTACAGGAAATCCTTCAACACCAGGGTCAGCAATATCGAGCTGACCTCCGTCTCCATAGACTTCCAACGCCAAAGGTGGTACATGTAGATGAATCAAGACATCTACCAAAATGGAAGGAAGCAGTAGTCCATAGAGGACTGAACGAACAGAAAAGAAAAAAATATGGAAACTGCAAATATCGCAACAGAGAAAAATGTCATCACAGCATCGGGCAGCTTCAAATTACCCAAGGTCGCGGCAGCAATTATGCGGATAACGAGTGCGAGCTCACAGTTGTCAGGTGTTTCATCAGCTCATGTCATAATTTTATATATATTTATATATATATATATATATATATATATATATATATATATATATATATATATATATATATATATACATTTTATATATATATATATATATTATATAATATATATATAATTTGTTTGTTTGGTATAGCATACTGACGAATATATAATCGAAACCGGTTTAAATTCATCTCTTGTATTGTGAAGATATTCATACCTCTTTTACATATACAAGTATAATAAGTATGTATATATATTTATATGTATGTATAAGTGTGTATATGTGTGCGGGTGTGTATATGTAGATATGTATATATATATAAATATTTATGTAGATATGCATATATATATATATATATATATATATATATATATATATATATAATATATATATATATATATATATGTATATATATATATATATATATATATATATTTTATATATGTGTGTGTGTGTGTGTGTGTGTGTGTGTATATATATATATATATATATATATATATATATATATTATATATATATATATAGTATAAGATAGAAGATAGATAGATATGGGGAAATGTGGGTGGCTCGGGGGAGGTGGGCCATGCCAGTCCTCCTCACCCCAGAAATACCCACTGGCAACGTCAAAGATAAATGGATATGCAAATGTCGGGGTGCAAGATTGGAACGAGAGTTACTCGTCCCGCCTGCACCCCGGCAGGCGCCAACCCACCATGAAGCTTGTGGGGCAAAGCCCTCGGGAACCCCATATGCAGATGGGCGACCCACCAGCTGCCAACCCCCTTTATTTGGGGCTGTGTTGGCGGGGGTGGCAGAGGTGGCATGTACCCGGAGTGACCACCTGAGGCTTAACCTCAGGCGTGCTTTCTGGGTAGCTGCTTGGAACATCTATCCTTGCGGCAGGATGAGCGGTTACCTCTGCTATCGCGGGAATTGAAGCGACTGGGAGTTGAGGTGGCTGCCCTCTCAGAGGAGAGAAACCTGGTAGGGGCCCCACGATCAGTGTGGGTGGGTACACCTACTACTGGTCAGGCCGCAGCGATGGTCACCACCTCCAGGGTGTAGCCATAGCCATCCTCATCCGACTTCAGCCCTCGGTAGTTGAGGTGACACCGGTATTATGGCATTGAGACTGAAGCAAGCTTTTGGCTTCATGTCTCTTATTGCTGTTTACGCCCCTACCGATGTAAATAAAACTGATGTGAAAGAGGCGTTCTATGCAAAACTCGCATCTGTGGCAGACAATTGCCCCTGGCTAGATATTCACATTGTTCTGGGTGACTTCAATGTGGTATCCGGCTGTGACCGAGCTGGCTATGAGATGTCTGTCGGCCCCCATGGCTCAGGAGCTGATCCCAACAGCGAGAATAGCCTCCTTCTCCGGGACTTTGCTAGGTCCCAGAAAATGAGGTACCAGCACTCCAACCCACATCGCTTTACATGGTACAGCAATACAGGTACAGTGGCCAAGGAGATCGACCACATTCTTTAGCACGCGATGGGAGGACCTCCAGAAGTGCAGGGTTTACCAGAGTTTCCAAGTTCTTTTGGCACCGACCATAGGCTGGTTGTGGCTACCTGTGGGTCCCTCCAGTGGCCACCCTAAGGTGTTTCACCTGGACAGAGTAAGGGAGGAGGGTGTGCCTGTAGGTTCACCATGGCAGTCTCTGCCCGGATTTACAGAACTCAACAACCTGAATGGACCCAGTTGCTTTGTGGGAGCTCTTCAAGTGCATAACACTCAAAGCAGCTCAGGAGTCCATTGGCGTACGCCCGAGGGCAAGGCAGAATTCCATCTCCCTGGAGACATTAGAGGCCAATGAAGCGTGTCGCAAGGCTTGGCTGAATGGGAATCAAGTCTTGAGTCGTTCCATGGTGCATAGGGCTCGGACACTGCTGGGAAGGGACAAGGAACAGTTCATCAGGAATCTTGCTGAGGAGGTTGAAGGGCCCTTTCTTGGTAAAAAGACCTTTGCCCTGCCTATCAAGCCCTGAGAAAACTGAACTCTAAACCCTTCTCACAGAAGAATGCAGTCCAATCAGCAGATGGACGGATCATATCAGATCATGTTGGGGTTCGTGAACGGTGGGCCCGAGTATTTTGAACAGTTGTACCAGGTATGCCCTTCAACAGTTAGTTGGATGCAAGTGATGTCACAGTGGGCCGGTGCCAGACCCACTCATTTTTTGTATACTCACTGTGTTGGTTTCGTTATATGTTTGTTTGGTTTTCTCTACGATGCTTGGGGGGAGAACACACCAATTAAAACTAAAGAAGGTTCATTGGAGATCAGCTCTGACAAAAATAAAAGAGAGTTCTTTATAGCCTTATGTGTTGTGTGTGTGTGTACATCTATGTATGTCTGTATCTCTCTCAATCATATATATATTATACTATTATATATATATATAACTAGAGATATACCCATATATATAAAGCGAAAGTTTGTCCGTGAGAGAAGAGAGGAAGAGAGATAGAGAGAGAGAAGAGATTGAGGTGGGGTGGGGAAAGAGAGCGAGAGAGTTTGATTCCATCATCTCGCAAATGTCGGGTCAACCTTGAGAAACGGATAGCGTATACTAATGCGAGCAGCAAAGCCTTCAGTTGTCTAGTGTATTACACATCAGAAGCAAGCGTCTCGTGATGGGCTTCAGCATTACAGAGCGGAAAAGGCATCGTGTTCCCGCAGATTCCGTGCTCGCCCTGCCAGAACCACAGGCAGTGAGCAAGTACTGTTCGTGGGCTTCAGCCAAGCGGCCATCCACGATTCGTTGTGGAGGGTGTTTGATCTCTGTTTGTTTGTTTTTTTCGTGTCGCAGATCTCTGCGATACCTTCCTCAAATCTGTCTTTGATATCCCTATGTCGAAGGGCGAGGCACCTTGCTCCAAGGAAATCTGCTCGTGCATTCGAGGTGATGTTTTCCTAATGAATCACTTTGAGGGTTAAGATTCTGTGTCGATATATGTGCTGGACATATATGTATCTATAATATATATATTATATATATATTATATATAATATATATATATATATTAGATATATATATATACATATCTATATATATATATGTAATATATGTAATATATAACCTATACATATATCTTGTGTATATGTATACATGTATATAGACACACCACAACACACACACACACACACACATATATATATATATATATATATATATATATATTATAATATATATAATTATATATAATATATATATATATAGTGTGTGTGTTGTTTCTGTATAATATACATTATAGATATATACATATATATATTTATATATATATAATTATATATATATAATCTAATATTTATTATATATCTCTATATATATATTTTTATTTATATATATATATATATATATATATATCTATATATATATATAATCATATATATATATATATACATATACACACACACACACTATTATGTATGAATGTTCCTGTATCCATACACATATGCGTATTTCTTTCTGTACAATTTTTTCTTGTTTTCTTGTCTTTCTTTCCGTTTTGCTCCTTCACTTAGAGGACATAAAGCATATCGCACTCATCTGTCGTTATTTCTTGTTTGGTGTAGCCATTAATGAGAAGGGCCCGCTAAATACACGACCTAGAATTTGTTTGGTAGGAATGGTCACGACGCACCCCACATACTCAGTGTGTTTAAAATGGTGCATAGTTTATTCACACGCAGGAAATTGGTAGTGATTTGCACTGATGAATAGAAATATTGAGAAAGTTATGATGACGCATATGGGAAATCTTCTCGGAAGTATAAGTAGACTGCGGGGTAACGATGTTTTGCATATTCCGCGCAAACGGACCTGAATGAACGGAGCGTTCTTTCGGAATTTGGGTTTTGGCTGAGGTCTACGCAACTAAGAGCAGTTTTTTGGCAGTTTGCTATCTAAATTAAATAATTTTGCAATGAAGGGAAACCGACCCCGCGGCTCATCTCACTGGATCAGAGGAGTTCCGCCTGCGTTTTGTCGGACGAGACCGGTATGACACTTTATTCCGTTTGCCACCGTGTGAAATTTTAAGCTTTTGCTTTACAAAATTGCTGATGTAATTGCGTATTAAATACATTGAAGCACTAATATTGTGAAATATTATTGTCAAACCGATTCACCAATCTTACACAACATAAAGATGAAGGTAAGTGATTCCGAATAATTACTTCCACGAAATGTCAAGGTAATGGTCAATGCTTAATTACTTTTTATATTTGTTAATATATCATCCTTTTGAATGATTACTTATGATGTACGTGATGGGAATGAAAATGTGATATTTTTTTCACGTGTAAGATGTTTTTTTTGCTACGTCTATTTTAATGTATGTGGAGACTGTCGCTAGAACTAATTGTGATCTCATGGGTGTAGTAATTAATTGATCTCACTGCAAAGGTGTGGTTATCAGAGTTGTGATTAATGTGTTTTTAAACGTCAGCGCCTCATCAGGTTAAGCTAATAACAAAATTCATGTACGTGGCTTAAAATAAGCTTAAAAGACAATGTGGTTTCGTGCACGAAGCCTCCGCCAATCCCTCGATCACCGACGGTAAAGAGGCTATGAAGTTAACCTTTTTTTTAAAAAATCTTCGCTGAGTACCCGTTTATTTGCTCCCAAAATATATGTCAAATGAAATCTGCAGAACTGAGACCTTGACGATCTCTCGTTTTGCAATATCCCTTGCTGTCGCAGTGAGAGCTAGCGTTGCTTTATTCCCGTGCTAAAGCCAAAATACTAACCAAGCCTCGACCACTGATAGGTAAACTTGTCTTTTAACTTAGCATTATATGCCTTTAAAAGCCTTGATTCCCTATTCCTTGTGATGATTTCAACATCACTTGTTACAATCTCGCCTTTTGTATGTCAAGAGATCTCCTGGTTAACATGTTGTTCATTTCTCTATTCATTCTAACTTAATTGGCTTTGGTTCTGCAATTCCGTTCTTGGAACTCACCCAATTAGCGGCAGATATGTGCTGATCAAGACAAACACAGTTCCCAATTACATTTGCCGATGTCACCACAGTCTCATCCTAATTTTAAACCTTCTGACTGAAATTTTGTATCCACGCTGAAGTCCACCATATTTCTTGAGGGATCTTAGTAGATTTTCATATCCTAGTTCTTGATCATTATGGAGTTACTGATTGGGGTTCATATACACACATAAAGCTCTTAAACATTCATTCCTAGATCCGTTAGTGTAGTGTACGGACATGTTATCCCCAGGGGGCCCCATCTACCAAGAAGAGTGCCTTAATGCAGGGTCCCCTCCCCATGTAAAATCATGGCATCTGTAGGGTAAGCCCACCCCCTGCCGTCAAACCCCCTACACTACTATACTATTGAGGTTCCACGGGGAATATGACCTTGTGGGATGTCACAAAGAAGCGGGAAATCTCTTAAGGGTCCAGATAATGGAGCATAATTTGAGTTTACATATAAATAAAATCACTATGTCAAGTCCAGGGAAAAAGGCAAGGGAAAGGCTAGCATAAGACATACAAGTGCAGGGAGGAGGGACTCAATTGAAAGGATAATATGCAGCCGAAGACATAAACGTACGAGGTCAAGTAGAAGAACCCGAGACTGTATGTGATATGTGGTGTATGTATAAAGTGCATCTTGCAGGGTCCAGCTCCTATCTCTTAAATATTAATTCTGTTCACTTAGACTCATACTTAGCTTTTTTGGCGTCCTTTCAAGTTTCTTAGCTGGGGCTGTCCGGCCACGTAGTATCAGTCCCTTTACGTATAATAAAAATGCCAGGGATGGAGAAAGAAACGCCCCCGTGGTGCAGTAGAACAACGAATGTATTTTTTTCCATACCGTACAAAGGACGTGGAATGTTTTTTTCAAACTTCATAAATGTCCTATAAACTTTCATACTAACATTAAAATATAACAAATATAATGACATTAAGAGCGGGAAATAATAGATAAATCATAGGAATATGTAAAATACATAAAGCATACTATATTAACAACGCCTGACAATCGGCGAGCGCAAACAGACCGCACGACCAGCCACGTAGACATGTGTCTTGACATGCATATGCAGACAAACATAAGCATACAGCTTATACATACACACCCACATATAAATAGCGCACAGACACTCGTTCGCTTAATCACGCACGCATACACGCGCGCACCAACATACGTAAATACACCTACCACATATATACACGTCCTACTATACTCATGCTTGCATACACACATGAACATGCGGTTGCACACAATTGAGAGCGCATACACACGCACTGAGCATCATTTGTGAGGGGGGAGGGGTGGCTGAGTACAGTATTTTCAAGCACAGTAGTAAATGCAAGATCCAGTTTAAACAAAGTATCAGTTTTCCTTCTTTCCTCCTTAGATATCTGCCTTGTATTCGCCCTCGTACCGGGCGAAACTATCAAGAAAAGACAAACTTTAGCAAACACAGTTGTCTTAACAGGGCAAATCTCATCAAGGACGCTGACGTTTTCTCATAAATTTGTAATGATGGTTAGCTCTTCCTTCCACAATCGTTGACAGTGCTCAGACTGACACGTTGTTCGATCTTTAACGCAAGTTGTATTTTTTCCTCTGATGGTTTCTTTTTTGGTTCACTTTTGTTTTCTCTCTTCCGGGTTTCTACAATATTATGACAAAAGAATACGGTTTTCAACGGTTTTCAAGACCATATGTACCATGATTTTCCTCTCTCGTTCGCTCCAACATTGTGTTCATGACAGCGGGAGGAATATCAATCATGATGAATATGTATATGTGTATCTGTACACATACACACACACACACAGCCCACATAACATATATACATATATATATAATATATATCTATAATATATATATATATATATATATATCATATATATATTATACATATATATATTCATATATATATATATATAGTATATATATATATATAATATAATATATATATATCTATGAGATATATATATATATGTGTGTGTGTGGGTCGTGTGTGTGTGTGTGTGTTTGTAGTGTGTGTGTGTGTGTGTTGTGTGTGTGTATGCATATATATATATATATATATATATATATATATCTATATATATAGATATATATACATACATATATATGTATTACATATATGTATTCATATATATATCAAATTTAATGCATGTATAACATATATGTAGTCATATATATATGGACATATATATTATATATATATATATATATATATATATTATATATATAATATCATATATATTGTAATATATATATGTATTGCTTGTACACACACACACACAACCCACCACACCACACCACACACCACACACACACTATATATATATATATATATTATATATAAATATCGATATATATATATATATATATTATTTTTTTTTTTAACGGTAGGCTCATGTGGGTTTGAGCGGGCCGGTGTCACAGCAATGATGCTTATTGTTTTTTCATGGTGTGATGCTCTTGGAGTGAGTACTGGGTTGGTCCCCAGTTCATTCCACGGAGCGTGCCGGTGTTACTTTAGTTAATCATTCTCTCTATTTATCCGGCTTGGGACCAGCACTGACTTGGGCTGGCTTAGCCACCCGAGGCTAGGTAGGTCAACGGGTGAAGTTCTTGCCCAGGGAACAACGTGCCGGCCGTGCCTTCGAACCCTCGAACTCAATTGCCGTCGTGACAGTCTGAGTCCGATGCTCTAACCACTCGGCCATCGCGCCTATATATATATAGATATTATTTATATATCTATATATATATAATATATATATATATATGTATATATATGTATGTATATATATGTGTGTGTATATATATATATATATAATATATATATATATATATATATAATATATATTATATAATTATATAAATAAATATATAGATATACACACACACACACACATCCACACAAACCACACCCACAACACTATATATATATATTCATATTATATATATATATATATATATATATATATAAGTATATATATCATGTATATATATATTTTATTTCTTTATTTATTATATACATATTATATATATATATATTATATATATATATATATATATAGATATATATATTTATTACATATATATATATATATATTTATATATTTGACCCCCTCGGCCCATTTCTATTCCCTATGAAAGGTCTGGTCGTGCTGTCCGTGTCCATGCAACAGCCTCCTCCGCAAAGCGCAAATTGAGGGACCAGATTCGTCCACAGGGAACCGATATTATAATATATATAATATATATTATATATTATATATATATATATTATATATATATAATATATATTATCATCATCTCATTATCAGCTTTGGGGAGTTAACGCCAGTGGTGGCGCATAGCTGCTCCACCCTTCATTTCCCAAATACACTTGACGAGAGATTTCATGACCCCTGCTGCCAGGCCAAGGTATCTGAAGCTCTCATCGAAACCGGGGGGGGGATTGAACGGATCTCCTAGCAAGCCCGCAAAGTCCTGATCGTGGTCTTCGGCCAGGAAACCTCTAGCCCAGCAAAGTCAAGGTCATTAACTTGATATTGCCCCAGAGTTACCCCAATGACTTTGGGACGGGTAGGTTTCTAAACCCATATCTAGTTCATGTAAGTGGTTGGTGCAAGAACACTTACAGGTAGAAGTTCGACATGCCCCACATCACACTTTACAGCACTTTCAGTCCCAGTATAACAGGCTGGCTATTAATCCAATAATCCTTGTTGGAATTTCTCTAGTCCTCAGGATCCTCCAGAGTGATGTCAACAATGCACCTATTACATGCTTTTCCCATCTCCTGCCATCTCCCACCAGCTTTTTAACAATTCAGCTGGATGTTGCAGATACCCGCTGCTTTACCACTCTTCATAGCCGGAGATCACCCCCCTGACTTCAGTCAGGAGGTTGTTTCCCTCCTCACTGATGGGTGGGTCTAGCAAAGGAATCTCGACACTACCCGCTTCCAAGGTAATTAGTGGTGGATAATCCTGGTACAAATGCCAAAAATATCCAAGACAAACTGCACCAAAACAGGATCTAAGATTATCTGGCCACTTGCTGAGCAGACTGCAGTTGTCTGTGGGGTTCAGATTTCTCAGGGCTTGGTAGGCAGGATGAAGGTCATTTACTAGGAGATGGTTTCTACCTCCTCTGCAAGATCCTGATGAACTGTTCTGTGTCCCCGTCTCAGCAGTGACCTAGTCCGGTGCACCAGGAAACATGCAGTTCCCATCCCCTGACAGTCGAGGCTGCGTGAACAAGCATCTGGGCTTCCAAGTGTCCCTGCTGTGAATTAAAGTCTGTCTTGGCCCTTAGGAATTTACCAATCAATTCTTGGGCTTGCATCGAGCTTTTCATGCCTGAGGTGTCAACAGACGAACAGGGTCGTTCAGGCCCCAGAGTATCTGTGAAATGACCAGGGATAAGCTTCAACACACCCCCCTTCCCGGGCACACTCCCTCCTTTCCCTCAATCTGTTCGCAGGAACAACCCAAAGGTGTTCATTGGAACAACAGGGGGTTCGAAGTGGACTGAAGAGTAGCCACAACTAATCTATGATCATTCCACAGAACTCTCGGTGCTCAATACCTCTCCAAGTTGTTTTTCTGGAGGATCCTCCAGCGAGTGCTAATGAGATGTGGTCAGTCTCCTTGGCCACCAATTACCTTTATCACTGTACCAACGATGCTAGTCAGAACGCTGATACCAAGAGCCAGAATCTTCATATCTGGGACCTAGCAAATCCCCTGAAAGGAGGAGTTTTGGAGTAAAACATCTCTTTTCGCATCAAGTTCAGAAACATCAGTAGGAAAGCGTCCACAGCAATAAGAGACTGAAGCTTCAGTCTCTATCATTACATGCTCATCGACTGGAGTGACCTCTACTACAGAGGGATTTTAAGTCTGCTGAAGATGGCTAATGGCTACTCCATGAAGATTTGTGACACCATTAGCCACCCCACTAATTGTGCAACTGCCAGGTCTTCCGCACCTCCTAGAGACATCAACCTCAGTTTGTCCAGCAGCTTCATCTCCCTTTGAGTAGTAAAGCACAGAAAGGATGTTCCCACCCCCCCCCACCCTGCCGTCTGCCTAGGTTTAACCTTGGTGGATGCCACATCTGCGGCCCAAAAAAAAAAAATCCACCGATGCTGCCCCATATGGTGAGGTTGGGTGGCTGCAGGCCCATAATCCACTTGTGAGGTAACATAGCTTTTGCCCACAACCTCACAACCAGGTTGGCGGCCGCCGGGACACAGACAGGATGATGGTAACCCCATAAGAAGTCTCAGGGGTCCACCAACTCAGTGGGCCCGACAGCCTGCCTACTTTGCTGGGTAGCACCAACAACTATATGATTTGCTGCCAGTTGAGTTATCTTGGGAGGCAGCCTTGGCAAGGCCTGCCTCCCCCAGCTCACACATTAACCCCAGGGGGCACGGGGCAGGAGTTAGTATTAAGCCAGGGTGTGTCCACATGCTGGTAGGCCTTCCTGTTGCTCCAAGAGCCTCCACAGTTCAGCCTAGGACCGCCCAAAGATTCCTAGTTTTTCATGGGGTGCTATGGAGATGGCCATGGATAGGCTATAAGCTTGGCATCCGGAGGCCTTGGTGCAAGTTGCTCCTTTCCCACCAGGCTGGCCATGGTGGCAGCTGCAAGCCAGACGCATGCAAAGCACTTATGCTAACTAGATTACCAACATCGCTTCAAACATCACCCTGAGCATGGAGCGCCCACCTATATATATATATATGTATTAATATATATATATATATATATATATATAACTAAATATATATTTATATATATATATATACATAATATATTATATATAGTATGATAATATAATATAATATATCTATATATATATATATAATATATGTTATATATTCTCTAGATATCTATATTATAATATATATATATGTATATGTATGTATGTAATGAACACACACACACATATATATTATATATATATATTAGATATAGATATATAGATATATATAATATATATATCATATATATAAGTATATATATATATTATATATATATTATATATATATGATATAATATATTATATATAAGTATATATATATATATAATATATTTATAGATATATAATTATTTTTATACTATATATATATTATTATATATATTATATACTTATATATTATTATATATATATATATATATAATATATATTGTATATATATATATATATATATATATAAGATATTATCTATATAAGAAGTATATATATATATGTATATATATGTATATATTAGTATATTATATATATATATATATATAGTAATATTAGTATATATATAGTATATATATATATATATATATATATATATATTATAGATATATATATATAAGTATTATATATATATATATATATATATATATGATAATACCTATATAGATACTTATGATATATATATATATATTATATATATATATATATAACTTATATATATATATATATATATATATATATACTGTTTTATAATATATAATATATATATATATCATATATATATATATATATATATAATGATATTAAGTATATATAATATAGATATATATATCTATATATATATAACTCATATACATATATATATATATATCTCTCTATATATATATAGACTATCTCCATAAGTCATATATATATCATAGTAAGTCTATATATATATATATATAATATAATAATATATATACTTATAT
Organism: Penaeus monodon; assembly: GCF_015228065.2. NCBI lineage: Eukaryota > Metazoa > Arthropoda > Malacostraca > Decapoda > Penaeidae > Penaeus > Penaeus monodon. The sequence goes on along the minus strand of NC_051387.1, from coordinate 30,604,896 downwards.
ATATATAATATAGTAACTTATGATATATGTATATATTATATATATATCGTAATATCTCTATTATACTTATATTATATATATCACTATAGTATATATCTCTACATATATATTCCTTCTCTATAACTCTAATATACTCATCTTCTCGCATCTCTATATATCATATAATATATCTATCATATATATCTATCCTTATAATATTAATATTATATACTATATATATATATTATCTATATATATATATATATTATATATAATTATATATGTGTGTGTTGTGTTCATACAATACTACATATATATATATATATATCTCTATATACATTCATCTATAAATCTTACTATATATATATATACATATTAAAATAAATATATATATATATTATATATATATATGAGATGTATATATAGAAATATATATATATATATTATACTATATATATATATATATATAATATTATTATATATATATTATAGGTGGGTGCTCCATGCCAGGTGGATGTGAAGCGATGATGTAATCTGTTAGCATTAATGCTTTGCATGCCTTCTGGGCTTGACAGCTTGCCACACTGGCCAGCCTGTTGCGAAAAGGGATCAACTGTTGCACAAGACTCCGATGCCAGTTATAGTGCCTCTCAATGCCATCTCATAGCCACCCATGAAAAACTAGGAATTCTTGGCGGTCCTAGGCTGACTGTGGAGGCTCGTGGAGCAACGAGGCATACAGCATGTGGACACCCATGGCTTAATACTAACTCCTGCCCCGTGCCCCTGGGGTTAATGTGTGGAATTGGGGAGGCGGCTTGCCAGGCTGCCTCCCCAAGATAACTCAACTGGCAGCAAATCAATATAGTTGTTGGTGCTAACCCAGCAAGTTAGTGAGGCCTGTGGGCCACACTGAGTTGGTGACGCCCTGAGCTCTTGTATGGGGTTACCATCATCCTGTTTCTGTGTCCCGGCGGCGCAAACCTGGTGTGAGGCTTGTGGGTCAAAGCTCATGGGCCCTCCCCCCCCCAACAAGTTTGATTATGGGGGCCTGCAGCCATCCCACCTCACTATATGGGGCGCATCGGTGGAGGAGCAGATGTGGCCATCCACCAAGGTTAAACCCTCAGGCAGACTGTCAGGGGGGGGGGTTGGAACATCCTTCTTTTACTATCAAGGTAGATGAAAGCTGCTGAAACCTGAGGTGACTGCTCTCTAGGAGGTGAAAGGACCTGGCAGTTGCAGCAATTAGTGAGGGTGGCTAATGATGTCAGAATCTTCCTGGAGTGAGCCATAGCCATCTCAGCAGACTTAAACACTCTGTAGTAGAGGTCACTGCAAGTCGATGAGCAGTAATGAAGTATTGAAGACTGAAGCTTCGGTCTCTTTTGCTGTGTACTCTCCTACTGATGTTTATGGAAACTTGATGCGAAGAGATGTTTTACTCCAAACTCCTCCTTTTCGGGACTTTGCTTGTCCCAGATATTGAAAGATTTCTGGCTCTTGGTATCAGCGTTCTTGACTAGCATCGTTGGTACAGTGATAAAGGTAATGTGGCCAGGAGACTGACCACTCCTCATTAGCACTCTCTGGAGGATCCTCCAGAACTGCAGAGTGTTTGGAGCACCGAGTTCTGTGGGAATATCATAGATTAGTTGTGCTACTCTCCGTTCCCCTTCAGAACCCCCTGTTGTTCCAATGAACACCTTGGGGTTTTTTCACATGCGAACAGATTGAGGAAGAGGGAGTGTGCCGAGGGTTTGTTGAAGCTATCCTGTCTTTCACAGTACCTGGGGCCTGACGACCCTGTTCGTCTGTGGGACACCTCGGCATGAAAAGCTCGAGCGCCCAAGAATTGATTGTAAATTCCTAAGGGCAGACAGAATTTTCATCTCACAGCAAGACACTGGAAGCCACAGATGCTTGTCACGCATCTCGACTGTCAGGGGATGGTAACTTGCATCGTTTCCCTGGTGCACCGGACTAAGGTCACTGCTGAGAAGGGACACAGAACAGTTTCATCAGGATCTTGCAGAGGAGGTCGAAACCATCTCATAGTAATGACCTTCATCCCTGCCTACCAACCCTGAGAAATCCTGAACCCCACAGACACAAAAGG
>NC_051387.1:30557798-30595298 GCF_015228065.2 Penaeus monodon | reverse complement strand
CTCTCTCTTCTCTTTTTCTTACTCTCTATCTCTTTCTCACTCACTCATTCACTCACACTCTCTCTCTCTCTCTCTCTGTCTCTCTCTCCTCTCCCACACACACACACACACACACACACACACAAACACACACCACACACACACACACACACACACACACCGTGACTTAATCAGTGGAATCTGCTTGGGCAGCTGTGGTGAACATCCTTAATATAGTGAAACCACCTGGACATGACCCCACCTCGTCAATAACAGGAAACGCTCCGGAGAAGGGTACCCGACGAAAACGCTGGTCCCACGCCCTAAGCGAGCTAGGGGAGATCTACCTAGCCTACCCAGTCTCATAGTTCGCTCGCAGCGATCACCGTGCGCATAACACCACCACACCCCAGCCTCCGGGCTAGCTGGCCATTCTTTCATTCATTTGGGTTGTTGCGACGTTCTGGGGCTTCGCCCGGCCTTCATATATGGGCCCGGCCTGTGTCAGCTATTTATGGCTGGCTCATTTTGTTCTCTGACATCTGTGCTTACCGTGGTGGCGGGATTGGCCAAAAGCGCGTCCTCCCGCCTATGGTGTACAAATGCGGCATAATCTCATTACCAGCCCTGCGGCTGTTGTGAGCGGTCCCTTGTCTCAGAAATTGGTATGCTCCACAATCTGTAAGTAATGTACCAACGTGGTACACAGTGCATGCAACACCCTTCTTCATGGGTCAATTGTCTTTAGAATCTGCCATTCATATCAGTAACTTAGTCTATTCTGTGAAGAATTTGCTGGCAGAACACACACCACCCCTGGCTCAGCCGGTTCACCTACGACATAGTAACGTGTGTCCCTTTAAATGTGTTGTGAGTTTTAAAGAATAAACCATTGACTACCCATTGCTATTCACCGACCCTTTTACAGTTCTGGTGGCAAGCATGGTAAGTTGTGTCCTTTTGGCTGCAACACGATGTACAGTCTCCGAAATCCGCTTGACCAAGGCTTCCACAGTATGACGATTTCTTCAAACAACGTAGTACATGTTTTTGGGCTATTAAATTTTTTTTTCCTTTCCTTCTTCTCCCATAAATGTGTTAAGCCGTATTTGCTCACTCTCCGTTGTTTGTTGGGTTAAAAGTGACAGTAAATGGTACTTCTCACACTTTTCTTCTGACCTTAGTTGCATTACTGTGTGACCATGGTATTGTGGTTAACAAACATGAATATCCTTTTATTAATCACTAGTGGATTTGTCATTTCCTCTCATTATTAGAGGTTTTTATTGTTTTCAACTACAACGAATTTAACATGTTTGTGATTATCACCTCATGGACATCATATCATTTTATCTATTCCTCTCCTTGCTTCAACCGACCTCACTTTCTCCTTTCCTTAATTTGGTTGTTGTTATTGACAGTCATGGGAAACTGTAGCATTGTTACATTGCCTTCATTGTGACAACGTTCTATCCGGCTCTAGAGTGGAGCTGTAATGCTAATTTTATTCTACATTCATTTAAGTATACATTGTATGTTCCCCATATCGAGGATACCTGATACACACCAGGGTTGAGTGAATCGCCTGAATAGATCTACCGACGTGTTACAATAGTAGGTATATGTAAAACCAAATTATTCCTTCGATCAGCAACTTTGGAGTGGTGTGACCCGCAGTTATGTCCATTGCATTAATGTAGACTAAAGTTGCTAGAATCATTATTCACTTATTAATCACTAGACTTTTTTCCTCACCCTCTAGAAGTTGCTTTGCATGCTGTGGGTAAATCCCAAGCACATGTGATTTGTTGATAATTAGATACCCGTAGGGAATGAACACGAACAAGCGCCCATCACAGATAGGCAGAGTGGAGAAGGTTCTTTATAGATTTTCCAGCTCAGTTCACTTCATTCGGTATGGCTATTTTGTGTATATGAACCCCCCTGACATGCATAGGCTCGACATGGCTACCTCGGTCATTTCGAAATTTCTGACCCGAGAGGATTGCTTGGGAGAAAGGCTTGCGAATACTTTATCACGTGGATCGTTCATTAGTGCATACATTGTGGTCACATATCATTAAATGTTAAATTCAGTGTGATCGTTGAAATAATTTTGTATCAATAACATTGCTAATTATTACAGATTTTTTATCCGGAGCAGCAGGAGGCCCCAGAGGTAACGGAGCTATGGCTCACCGGTTTGTGGAAACGCCCTGGCTCGTACCAACTCCTGCCCTCCTAGCCACCCTGTAATCGGGGCGGCTTCGGGGAGGTGGGCATGCAAGTCCTCTCCCAGAAACACCCACTGCAACGTCCAGGATAATTGGAAATTCTGAGGGGAGGTGGCTGTCCTCCCCCCCAGCAAGTACAAGGTAGGCTGTGGTCCCGCTGGGAGGGAAATGTCGGGGTGCAGGATTGGAACGAGATTACTTGTCCCTCCTGCAACCCAGCAGAGGGCGCCAACCACCATAAAGCTTGGGAGCAAAGCCCTCGGGAACCCCAAGGCAGTGGGTGGTCCCACAGCCTACCGACCCCTTTTATCTGGGCTGTGTCGGCGGGGGCAGCAGGGTGGGCGTGCACCCGGAGTGACCACCCGAGGCTTTAATCTCAGGGGTGCTTTCCGGGTAGGCGCATGGACCTCTGGTCCCTTGCGGCAGGATGACGGTTTTACCTCTGCTATTGCGGGAATTGCAGCAACTGGGAGTAAGGTGGCTGCCTCTCGAGTGAGAAAGACCTGGTGCGGCACGATCATGTGTGGGTGTTACACCTACTTGGGGACTGGTCGGGCCGGCGAGATATTCGCTTTGTCGGGGTGACTTCATGCAGTAATCCGGCTGTGACTGAGCTGGCTATGAGAATTCTTCGCACCCCATGGCTCGGGAGCCTATCCCGCAGCGAAATAGCTTCCTTCTCCGGGACGGTTGCTAGGTCCCAGAAAAGGAGGATCTCTGGCTCCTGGTACCAGCACTCCCACCCACATCGCTGACTTGGTACAGCATATGGGTACGAGTTGGCCCCCCCCCCCCCCCCCAAAGGGGGAAAAAAAAGATCGACCACATTCTTGTTAGTGACATGATGGAGGATCTCCCAGAACTGCAGGGTTTACCGAAGTGTTGCTGAGTTCTATCTGTGGCACCGACCATAGGCTGGTTGTGGCTACCCTACGGGTCCACTTCAAACTCCCCGTCCCTCCACGTGGCCACCCTAAGGTGTTTCACCTGGACAGAATAAGGGAGGAGATGGTGAACGTGGGTTTCACCATTGCATCTCTGCCGGATTCACAAAAACTCAACAAACTGACCAGACCATCTGCTCTGTGGGAGCTCTTCAAGCGCATACACTCGACAGCAGCTCAGGAGTTCTAAATTGGCGGTACGCCCGATGCAAGGCAGAATTTAAAAACATCCCCCTGGAGACATTATCGGCCAATTAAGTGTGTCGCAAGGCTCGCTAATGGGATCAAGTCTTGCGCCATTCCAGGTGCATAGGGCTTGACAGTGCTGAGAAGGGCCAAGGAACAGTTTCATCAGGATTCTTGCCGATGAGGTCGAAGGCCATTTCTTGGTAAATTACCTTTGCCCTGCCTACCAAGCCTGAGAACAACTGAACTCTAACCCTTCTCGACATAATGCTGCCAGTCTGATCAGCAGATGGAGTAGATCATCTCAGATCAATGTGTGGGGTTCATGAACGTTGGGCTGAGTATTTTGAACATTGTACAGGTAGACGCCTCCAACAGTTAGCTTGGATGCAAGCGATGTCTCAGTGCCTGTTGCCCGGACCCACTCCTCATTGAGGAACCTCCTACCCTAACAGAAGGTTAGGCTGGCGATTTCCAAGCTGAAGGGTGGTAAAGCAGCAGGCCCAAGTGATATCCCTGCTGACTGCTAAAGGCTGGGGGTGTACCTATGGCTCGGGGCCTGCACATCCTTGACTGCATCTGGCAGTCTGGTACTTTTTCCCCCTGACCCCGCTGGAGGGGTGTGGTCTCTTCTCTGGAAGGGGAAAGGGGATCGTGGGATTGTTAGCACTACTGTGGATTACACTGCTCAGCATACCAGGCAAGGTTCTCGCCTACATTCTTCTGAAATGAATCCGCAACTACCCTACTGCGGCTCAGAGACCAGATCAGTCTGGATTACTCCCTGGAAGTCCACAAGAGACCGTCCTACTAGTGCTTCGAGTAATTGGGAACGCCGTCGTGAGTTTGGTTGTGGGTTTGCTTGCAGCCTACATCGACATCAAAGCATTTGACTTTGGTGCATGCGGGAATCGCTATGGGAGATCCTGAGCTCTGGGGAATTCCACACAGATTTATTGGCCTAATGCAAGCCTCATACTGGTACTGAAAGTGTTTTTAAAAGGTGTGTGGGGGTATGTCAAACTTCTTCCTGTTAATTCAGGGGTGAAGCAAGGCTGTGTCCTTTTGCACCATGCAACACTTTTCAACACCTGTATGGACTGGATAATGGGCAGAGCTTCTAGCCAAACGTCGTGTGGTAGCAACACTAGGCATATTAATGTCTCAGACCTGAATTTGCCGACGATGTTTGCCATCCTATCTGAGATGCCTTGGAGTCACTGTGGCGGCTCTTGATGCATTTAGCAATGAGGCGAAGCCCCTAGGCCAAGAGGTCTCCTGGACCATGACCAAAGTTCTAGGACTTTGGGGGGCTTTGTGTAGGGGAACCCGTTTAGTCGATCCATTCTTGTGGCGAGGACGTTGAAGTTACAGAAAGTGTTAACATACTTTTGGGGTTTAGCATCGTCCTATCTCTGCATTGTCAGACTAAGAAGACAGTAAAAAACGGATCGTCCTGGCAACAGGACCCATGAACTCGATTTAACAAGGCGTTTTGGAGATGTCAGTACCTATGGCAGAAGCCAAGCTGCGTGTCTTGAAGGCTAGAACTGCCCGTTTTTCTCTATAGAAAAGCAAAAGAACCTGGATGCTATCCAGTGGTCTTTGTAGTCTCGCCTTGATTACTTTTGTAACAAATCCCTTCACTGATCATGGGTACAGTTGGTAGGACCAGGGTGTCCACGGCGGGTTACACCATGAGACTGGTATGGGAACCTTTAATTTGCATAATCCGGATCCGCCACTCAGGCTATATGACCACCTAGCTCGTCTCCCTGTGGACGACCCTGCCCATCAAGTTGTCTCTCCTTGAGACAACCCAGGAGATCATGGCTTGAGCAGCTCGACGAGACCTGTCGCGAGGAATTAGAGATGGGCCGTGGGCCTGCCTGGAGACTCGCCCGAGAGATCCTCGGGGCTGGAAGCGAAGAGTATTGCGGACATGCGCCCGCGTCGGCGTTAGCCCGTTGATGATATATATATATATGTAGATATGTATGTATATGTATATATATATATATATACATATCTATATGTATACCTTATATATAATATAATATATATATTATATATATTATATATATATATCTATATATATATCTACCATATCTATATTTATCATATAATTATTATATATATATATATTATATAATATATATGTAATATATATATATTCATACATATTCATATCACATACACACACAGTATCATATGACTTGTTTTCCTCTTCATTTTCTCTGTTAAGGGTTTCATTAATTTCGTGATAAAGATTTCCCTCTTTCACTTTTTTACATCTTCTTCCCTGGTAATTTTTAGATATTCAAATTTCTATGTAATTTCTCATGCAATGTGTCGTAATTCGGGAGGCAAGGCTGTATTCTCTCCCCTTGCTGGTCTATCCGTCTCCGAGTTTTGTAGTGCCTGTGGTGGAGGAGGCAGAAGCTGCTGTTATGGATAGTGTGGCTGCTGTTGTACCTGCAGTTGAGAGAGGAGGAGAGGAGAAAGATAGAAGAGGAGAGAGAGAGAGAGAGAGGAAAGAGAGAGATAGAGAAGAGAGAGGAGAGAAGAGAGGAGAGGAGGGGGAAAATTAGTAACAGCCTAAAAAAATAGCTGTACGGATTTGCACTTAAGCCTATTAGTATTGACTAAGGTGGAATTCAAAATAAAACATATTACCCTGTAGGTCAAGTGGTACATCTTGCTACTTTTGGCTCATGAATTCCCTTCACTTATACAGGGGAATTAACATTTAGTTTGTTTTAGAAAAAAGAAGCCCAGGAAGGTCATAATGCTGTGGCTCCCTCGGGCAATTTTTTTTTCACTTGTTATCTTCATACTAATAAAATTGAACTTTAACTGCGCATTTTGCACAAATTTTAGGTACGGTAATACTGGAGTCTGAACAGAAATCATAAGTATATATTTTAATTTTATCCTCTAACATTCTTTGGATTAGCAATGCAGTGCCTATATTTTTTCTATTCCTACACTATCTCTGTAGGCCTATTCTAGTAAGAATACTACCCGATAAAAGTATTACAGTCTGTCTAATCAATTTTTTTATATTGTTTATTGTTTATGTATATGTATGTATGCATATTTGCACCCACACACTACACACACACACACAGCCAAGCACACACTCCACACACAAACACACACACACAGGCCACACACTCACACACACACACACACACACACACACACACACACACACACACACACCATATATATATATATCTATTATATATAGTATATTATTATATATATTACATATATATATAGTATATATATATATATATATTATATAATATATATATACTATATATCATAAATATACATATAATACACACAAACACACTCAAAACATAAGATACCACACACATGTATATAGATATATATATATATATATAATAATATTATAAATAATATATAGATATATATATAAGTATATATATATAATATATATTATATATATAATATACTTATATCTATCTATCTGATCTATCTATATTTATACTCTATCTATTACTATCTATCTATATATCTATCTATATATATATACATATTTATATATATATATAATATATATATAATATATATATATATATATATATAATATATATAGTATATATATATAATATATATATAATATATATATATACATATTATTATACATGTATAATATATAGAATATATATATATATATATATATATCATCCGTCTCATCAACGGGCTTAACGCCACGGGGCGCATGCCCGCATCCACCCGTCGCTTCCAGCCCACGAGGATCCCTCAGGCGAGTATCCAGGCAGGGCCCACGGCCCATCCTCTAATTCCTCGCGACAGGTTTCGTCGAGCTGCCCAAGCCTGATTTCCTGGGTCATCACACAGGTCTCCTCCACCCAGGGTTGTCCTCGCAGAGACACCTGATGGCAGGGGCGTCCACAGGGAGACAGCTAAGTGGCCATATAGCCGAGTGGCGATCCCAGGATTATGCAAAGTACGAGGTCCCATGCCAGTCTCATTGTGTACCGCTGGTTGGACACATGGTCCTGCTGCCACTGTACCCCATGATCCGGTGAAAGGACTTGTTACCAAAGGAGATCAGAGATCCTCCAAGACACTGGATAGCATCCAGGTTTTTCGCTTCCATAGATCAAAACTGGCAGTACAAAGGCCTTCAAGACACGCACTGGGTCCTTCTGCATAGTTACCGACATCTCCAAATGCTCTTGTAAATTCGAGTTCACAATGGGCTCCTGTTCCCAGACCAAATCTGTCCTCCTGACCTCTTGGTCTGACAGCCCAGGAGATAGGACTACGCTAACCGAAGGTTAATGTAAAACTCTCTACTAACTTCAATGTCCCTCACCGCAAGCTGGATCGACTGAACGGTTTCCCACTACAGGGCCCCAAATTCCTAAATCTGGTCTTGGTCCAGGAGACCTTTGGCCTAGGGGCTTCGCCTCATTGCTAAATGCATCCGAGCCGCCACAAGTGACTCCAGGACTCAGATAGGATGGCAACTGTCGCAAAGTCAAAAGTCTGGACCTTGATATTGCAACTGCCACGACCAAACTCACGCGGGACGCATTCCCAATTACTCAAAGCGCTAGTATAACGGTCCTTCATGGACTTGCCAGGATTAAATCCGAGACTGCTCCGGTCTCTGATGCTCAGTAGGTGGTTGTGGATCCATTTCAGAAGAATAGGGCGAGAACCATTGCCTGGTATGCTTGCAGTGTATGCCACACGGTAGTTTGCTAACAATCCCAACGATCCCCCCCCTCTCCCCTTCCCGAGAGGGATTACCATACCCCCTCAGCAGGTCTGGGGTAATGTACCAGACTGCAGATGCAGTCAAGGACTGTCTGCCGACCCCCAAGCCTAGGTTCACACCCAGCCTTTAGCAGTTCAGCAGGGATATCACATATGCCTGTCGCTTTCCCCACTCTTCCAGCTTGGAAATCGCCATCCTAACCTCTGTTAGTGTAGGAATATTCCTTGCTGATGAGTGTGAGATTGTGATAATGAGTGAGTCTGTGATACTTTATGTGAGTTTGAAAGTGCCATATTGGTGATGCCGCCCTATACAGGATATGAATACAATTTATCGTACCTATATGTGATAATTATATGATTATTATATATCTACTGCCTTTTTGTGATATGTTTACACCATGTGAATATAGAAATTATGTTTAGTTTATATGCTGTGTAGACATATCGCCTATGTAAAGAGTGAGATTCTCTGTATAATTTTTGTAGAGTACAATATTTTATTTGGTGTCCTGTAGTCACACGTCTGGCAGTATCACTCTCGGGGCAGAAAGCTGAACGCGTGGTGCACTGGACTTGAAGAACTCTCTTATTTTGTCAAGCTGATCTCCAATGAACCTACTATAGTTTTTTAATTGGTGTGTTTCTTCTCCTCAAAGCATCGTAGAGAAACACCAAACAACATATTACTAACACAACACAGTGAGTATAACAAACATGGCGTAGTGATCCCGTTATTCAGTTCTGACGCCAGCCTCGTGCCCTTTTCCCATTCGTGGTCCTGTCGCCTGCCCGTGCCTCCGCCACCCTCGTGGCCGCTCAGTAAACAACCCCACTCAGGAGTGATTTCATTAGTGCAGTGATTTGTGGTGCTATAGTGAAGTGTAGTGTTGTGCTGTGCTATAGTGTTTATTGCAGTGCTATATTTAGCAGCATAAGGGGTCCGAATCGAAGCATATTGAGATTGTAGGAGCAGACATATTTCTGCGCTCTCTGTGACGCTGCCGGTGAGCGACGTTCTCTCGCCGTCGCGGCTCGCCTACCCGAATGTGCCCGCGTGACGTCATGGCACTGCCACGACGCCACACACTCACTCCCCCACACTGCATGGACGGAATTTCACCGGATTTGCACCGATTTGCTGTATTATCTTCACACCCTTCCACGGTAACCATGGTTAAAGAAAGAACCGCAAGAGGCCATAAGAGCGACCCGGAGAAACCAGACTCTACTTGAAGAGTCTGAATGAGCCATGGCCCAGCACCCTCCCACCGATATTACTACATTGCTCCAGTGGGATAATACAGAGGATGAACAGAGGAAGAAGCACGTCGAAGAGGAGGATATCGTTACGGGTGGGAAGCCCGCCGATGGAAGAAGAAGCCCTCGGAAGGAAGAGGAAGGCCCGTCGGAAGGAAGAAGAAGCCCCATTGGAAGGATGAGAAAGCTGCCCGTTTTCAGGAGCTGATACTCGCCTCACTCCCCAGCAGCCCGTAGATTCAACTGCGAGTTTCGCCAGTGAGCAATTCTGGCTGCATCCAACGCTTTCTCACACTCCGCCGACCCCAAAGGCAACAATCCAACCTCCGAAAGTATATACCAGCAGATGCATTCCCAACATTTCGGGATGGAAGCGCGAATGGTCCGATTATGCTGTGCTGGTGGAATCTCCTCAGTAATGTCATCCCAAAGCAGCATATACGCTACGCAGTGCCTTACCCTGAGATGCGACGGGTACTGGAGCACAAGTTGAACGTGCCCGCAGACCCAATAGCTCAGTAGATATGTACTGACAAGCCTCAAGAGCATATACAAAATAAAATTGCCAGTAATGAGGCGCTGCGACGGAAGGACTTCTCCGGTGCAAGCGAAGCAGACGGCGAAAGTGCTTCGATGACTTTTGGATACAGCTGAAAATCTTGTCCAGGGGGGAGATAGAACCTTTGCAAGGCCAAGACATACTGCTGTAGCATGGATGAAACACAGCATACTAGGGTATACGTGATGAGGAACTGTTTCTCAATATAAAAGAGTAAAAAGGCTGCCATTTTTTATATATATATTTTAATATTTATATATTATAAAAAATATATATTTTTTTTTGTGTTTTTTTTTTTTATTTTTATATTATATTAATAATATATATATTATATATATTAATATATATATTAAAATATTATATATATTTTTTATATTTTGTTCTACACACACACACACACACACCCCACACCCACACACACAAAAAAAAAAAAAAATATTATATATAAATATTATTATTATTCATATACAATATATATATTTAAAATATATAAAATATATAATAATTATATATATATTTAATATATTTGTTTATATATTTATATTTATATTTATATATATATATTATATATATATATATTTGAATATTTTTAAATCTACAATAATTTTTTATTTAATAGAATTTTTTCTGCGATACAGTATACTCTGTACAAATAAATTAAAAGCTGGGGTTCGGACGAGCTGACTGAACCCTCCGTCACTCGCCGACCTAGTCCCTCGATTCACGCACGGGGGAAAAACAAAGGGGCTGAGGCCACCAACGGAGCGCATCCTTTCTGCACGGGGGGGCTAGTTGGGGGGCGGGGGCATCCTAAAAGTATTCAGGTTTCGATTGTAGTAATTTGCAATATCATTTCCCTTTTTTGGAAGTTTGATACAATTTTGTAGGGTTTGGGCGTTTTAGATTTTTTCCGCGTTTTAAAAATTTCCGGTTGTTAGAAAAAAAGGGTTTTGGGTTCTTGTGATCTTTTATTTTTCTTTTTTTTTTTGTGGAATTTCGGCGTTTTTTCAGGGGCATGCGGTTGGGAAAGGGTTTTCCGGCGTTTTTAATATTCTTGAATATAATTTATTTAAAATTCCTTTTGTCTTTTTATTGAAAATTTTGACTTAATATTAATAAAGTTTGTTTTGCTACCATAATTTTTTTATTTTTTTGTTTTGTAAAACTATTTAATAAAAAAAATGGTTTTTTTTACATATGTTTGAACCAAAAAAAACCCCCCAAATTTAAACATCCTTTGATCAAAAAACCTAATTATTAACCAAAACCCCCCCCCCACCCCACACACACACACAAAAAAATAAAAATATATATATAAATTTTAAATTTTTTATATATATATATATATCTATTATATTATATGTATATTATTAATAAATTCTATATTGAATCATTTATACACATACATACATAAATATATCTATAAATATATATATATATATATTATATATATTATTATATATATATAATTATATATATATATATATATATAATATATAGATATATAGATATATATGCATATATTGTATAGATATATGTATGTATGCATACATAATATGTTATATCTTTATATATACATATATACAAACATATATACATATATCCTATCTACCCACACACAGACAATGTGGGTGTGTGGGTGTTAGTTCTCTTTCTGTATGTATATGTATATATATGTACGCACACGCACACACACACACACACACACACGCACACGCACACGCACGACGCACACGCCACCACAAGCGCACACCAACAGCACACGCCACACGCCACAACGCACACGCACACGCACACGCACACCACTACGCACACGCACAAACGCCACACACACACACACACACGACAGCACACCACATATATATAATATAGAAGATATATATATATATATATATATATATATATATAATAGATAGATAATAGATTGTGTGTGTGTGTGATACAATTTGTATATATAATTTTCATATCCTTATTTATATGTGTGGTATATGTTGTATATAGATTACATAGATATAGATTGTATATACGATATATATAGAGATATATATACTATATATATATCTATATATATATATATATAAATATATATTAATATATACATATGTGTGTGTATGTGTGTGTGGTATGTGTGTGTGTATCTATATATATATATATAGATATAATATATATATATATACAACACACGACACACACACACACACACACACAACCACACACACATATTTATATATATATTATATAATATATATATATCTATATATAATATATATATATATATACACACATGATATATACATGTGTGTGGTGTGTGTGTGTGTGTGTGGTGTGTCTAAATCTATTGTTATCCACCTATCAGTTTAATACAGAATCCCCCCCCCCCCACACACACAAATATAGATATATATATAGATATATATACTATACATATAATATATATATATATTTTCTTTACAACAACACACACACACACACACACACACACACACACACACACATATATATATAAGTATATTATATATAATAATATAATAAGTACACACACACACACACACACACACACAGTCTAGTCACACACACACCACACCACACACACCACACAAATTCACACCACACACATATATTATCTATATATACTATATATATATATGTTGTGTGTTTGTGTGTGTGTGTGTGTGTGTGTGTGTGTGTGTGTGTGTTGTGTGTGTGTTGTGTGTGTTATATATAATAATACTCATGGGTATACTATATATATATTAGTAGTATATATATATATATATATCGAATCTAGATAAATAAAAGTATTATTAGATTTCCTAATAACAATATAATCGCAGCCACCACCGCCTGTTTTATTAGAAAACTGAAAAAACCAGATCTCTTCCAAGGTGAATTTAATTATTTTAATAACATTAAAATCATAATTCCTATATGAGAGGGGATTTGAGAAGACTAAAAGTAAGTTCTTTAATATTTTACTATTTTAAGTTTATATTCCATCTATATTACAATGGAATGTTCTTTAAAAAATCGATAAAAATAACTGACAGCCCTGCTTACCAGAATAACAACCAACGACATAACCCTGGCCATAGTTTCTCCGTCTCTCTCTCTATGAAACCGCGTCTCTCATGCCACTCGGGGAAGCGACCCGGGTCAGCTGCCGGTCGCTCACTCACACTACATCATCATCACTGATCGTACCTCGTACGATGTCTTGGTCATCACGGTTCTTCCACTTGTCCCAGCACGCCGTGATTTTCCTTTCTTTTTTAACACTCGTGGGAGATCCCAAATCTTTCGATATCCATCCCCGCCTCAGTAACCAGCCTGTCCCCTCCCAGGACAGGATGCTACAAAGTCTTCTAGCACACAGCAGGAAACCCTGCACGGGGGGCAACAGGTACTACACCTTGCCACAGGTGACCTGTAGGCTACGGAAAGGCAGAGGAGGCCTTAACCTCTCCTGTTTTTTGAGCTTATGTAGGCTCAAACCGTACCGAAAAAACGAGTTTCCACATATACTTCTGTGACACTTTGGGGGGAGGATAAACATAAATTTTACAAACTATTTTTTTCTGTCACTATACCCACAGCATAGTTTCATTTCTTCAGAGGGGGGGGGGGGGGGGGAAAGAAGTGAATAATCCATTAATTTCGCCTGAGCGGATGACCAGGTGGAAAAAGAGTCGTCTAGGCCTCTCTCTGTCAGTAGTTTTTCTGCTTCCTCCTCGTCCGAAAAAGCCGGGTATACGCAGGAGGCAGCATCGGCCGGACAGACACTCCATCCCGGCTGAATGCTTTGCAGTCAATAATGGTCCCTCTTCTCCACAAACCCAGTCCCTGGCCTCTGAACAAGGACAGCGGCAAGAAATATGGGTATGGGATAAAAGCCGTAGAGTTTCAAGATGGGTCTGGGGAAAGCATGGACCAGGAAAGCATCCATTTGGTGCCTGGTAAAGGGAAAGTCAGATATACCATCAATTTCCCAAGAACTTCAGGCATTAGTTTTACTTTAAGCAAAAGTAATATGTGTGTAAATTCTCTTCATTTGGAGAGAATTATGAGGGACACTCCCTTCCCTTGTTAACGTATTTAATATGGATTAAGAATACATCAGGGATAATAAAGTTTGGCGAAAGTTACCTACGTTGCTTCCAATAACCCTCCCAAAATTGAATTTTGGTTTTCCTCGACTCCTCGGAGAATAGCACCTGTAGTTCTCCAGGACAGAACTACACAAAATATCTTCTCTAATAGTTGCAGACCGCCTACCCAAAGTTCATGGACCACTACATCTATAACACCAATTGCTTCATCCATTCTCTCCATTGCCCTTGCTATTTCATCATCTCCCGAATATGACAGTGTCTCACAAGGCCTAGGGTGACCGCCAGCCATTTCAATAGCTCTTTGTGCTAACTTATCAGATTTCCATGATTTGGGTGGCAACATATCTATACAATGATCTAGTTTACCCCTCCCATTATCAATCATGCACATTGCTACCAATTTGAGTCCCTCCCAGAGAGAATGCTTGTCGTCCTTGATGAACTGGCCTAAAACATTATCGAATTGTTGTCATTGATTGTCTATATTCTTTCTCATATTGTCATTTATTGTGACAATTTGTGTCGCAACACAATTCCTTCATTTTTTTTCTGGCTTACGATTTGTCTCTCCATAAGTTCATCTCGATAATCCAAGTTTTTTTTTTTTTTTTTTTACTATCTCTGTCTCTTTTACCTTTTGTCCAAATCTTCAAAAAGGGATCTAAAAACTCCTCCTGTTTTATCTTGACGGAGGAAAGACTGATCTGTACTGGGTCGATGTATAAGTTACCTAGAATATGGAACAAAAACCATTCCGGAACGAGCAAGAGAGTCTCGGACTCCGTCCCTGGCTGTGGTCCATCCCCACTATCTGAAATTGGGGTATGTCTATTTTAATATATAACCCTGTTTTATTTCTTATTCTGTTCTCCTTTGTATTCTTCTACTTCGGACTCCGTAAATAATATCACATATTTTTTCCGTTTTTTCTCAAATCCGACATAATTTTCTCTGGAACTTCCAAAGTTTTCCGCCAAACTTTGGTCATCCTCAATCCTTCAATTTTTTTCTTCTTTGGGTATGCCTTATCTATATCAGGGGCCTGGCCCCTTACTAATGAACTTTTCTAATTTCAAACCTATCTACGTGTTCTTTGCGTTCTTTCCCATCAACAATCCTCTTAATTTTTTATACAACATCATTGATTTTTTTTCTATTACCCTATATTGTCCAGAATATAAAGGCCTGCACCTCTTTGCTCAACCCCACCTTAGGAGTAGCTTTGGATATACCCCGGTCTCCTTCTATAATTTGGGAATGCTTGGCATAAGGCCGATCCCTTGGCCTCTCTGGATATCTTCTTTCATAGTTCTTTGCATCATTTAAAAATCTTGGGACATGACTCTTGTCTCTTGCAAAGAATCTCCACATTAATACCAAGGACCTGTGTCCTTTGAAAAATAAAATATATGGAAAATGAGATGGTCCCGATGCTTTAGCGTGAAAAAGGTGTGTCTTTTAATCACCCTATGGTAGCAATATTGTAAGCCTAACTCGGCATAGGTAACATTCGAGCCCACACTGACGGGTTGTACTCCAGACTATCGTACGCTATTTTATTTAATGTACTCATTAACTTCTTTCCACTTGACCATTTGATCGTGGATGATATGGAGTAATAGTACTTTTATCATCCAAATTCTTTTGTTACGTTTTTGGAATAGTTCGTTAACGAACTCCCTCTCCCAATCCAGAAAATGATTTGAAAGTGGAGTCCCCTCTTTGGAAATAATCCCCCCTAAATGCTTTGCGACTTCTAATGAATCCTGACCTTTAATGTAATTGCAACAGGTATTTTGTCCAAAGTCATCAACTACTGTAAGAATGTAACGAAGCCTTCAGATTCCGGATACGGACCCACTATATCCTATGGACACTTGACACGCTCAAGGCCCTGGACACTTCAGGTAATCTTTAAGAGAGGAACAGGATATGTTTGCCTGGCTTACCGCGCAAAGATATGTCGCAGGACGAACATATTCCTTTACGATTTTCTTCATGTTTGGAAAAATGCAAATAATTCCAATCTATTAAGGGTTTACCAAAACACCCCATGCCCTGCAACAGGAATCGAATGAGCTAATCTGAAAGCTGTACTCTGATACACTTTTGGTACCGACCAATTGAAAGACCTTTCTAAAATGCTTTCTAAAACATTAGCGGTGGGGATATCCCTTCTGGTCCGTACCGTGATAATTCTCGATATTTCCAGGAATCCTTTAAACAAGAAAAAAAATCTTCTTTAGTGAGGTCACTCTCGCCTCGAAAATAACTTTTAACACGACCCCATAGTGGGTCTTTATCTGTGCTTTCATAAACTATCTAGTCCCCATATGTCAATGGTCTCCATGAACTACTACACAGCTATCTACCATCTCTGACCTCGGACTATCAATGCAATTTTATCCCTTTATTAAAGATGCAGTAGCTCGGCGAGTAACAACACCGACACTAAATCGTCTATCGGCTGATCCTTGTGCTGATTCGCGACAGCGCATCTGCTTAAATGATTGTCCTTGCTCGGCAGTACTCTACGCAGATATCAAACTCTGCTACCGACTACACTCCACCTGCTCTATCTTTCATTTCCATCTCTAACTAGAAAAAAGATAATGATAGGCCTATGTCCTGTATGAACTATTATACAGGAAAACCTTGAATCATGTTCTGTTTATCTTTAGCCCATATTACTATCGCCAATGCCTCTCTTTCCCTACAGTAGAATAATTTAACTCGCACCCTTTAAACTGTCGACTGAAGTAAGACAATGGTCTAAGGGGTTCCATTATTATCCTCTCTGTTGAAAAGAGCCTAACTCCCCAATGGTTGTTTTACTTGCATCTGTAACTAATACAAAGGACGGGAAAAATCGGAACTTGAACACTGATCCTCAGACAAGACTGTACGCAACTTGTGAATGCATCCAAATGCTTCCTCTGTCCACACCAGTTTTCGTTTTCCCCCATCTGACGCTCTGGTTTAAGTCAATTAGCGTTCGCGTATATCTGCAAAATTACTTATAAATTCAACTTCTTCCTTAAAAAATGAACTTTAGGGCAATTTGATAGCGGAATATTCTGTTGAAGATGACCTAAAACTTGTCTAACCTTATTACAGTGAGCATCTGCCATATGTCTCCCAAAACTACAATGTCCGTCCAATAAACAAAACTCCACATCCCAATTCGACCAACGGATCTGATTAATGATCATCTGGAAAGCAGAAGGTGGGTCTTTCACAGCCCAACAGGCAACCTCATAATTCGTAGTGGCTATCCATATGAAAATGCGTTTTCTCTCTCGACTAGCGGGGTTCAAGGGTATCTGATGATATCCCTCCTGAGATCCTAAAACATGAGAAGAAACGACCCTACCTGCCTTTGCAGGATAGAATATATGTTTGGTAAGGGTATCGGTCATCCTCAAATACAATTCATTCAGAGCTCTGAAGTCAAAGACATAGCCGCAAACCCCCCATCTCTCTTTCGTACTGGTACCAGTGGTGCATTGTAAGGAGAATGTGAGGGTTGTGTATAATCCCTTCCCTCACATAGAGTCAATCTGAGTCCTAATTTCGTCTCTGTATTTTCAATGGATGATAGGGTTCTTGTAAACTGGAGTGACCCAGAACCTTTATTTCGTTGAAGTATTCATTCGAGATAGGTAAAGGATCCTCATCTAGACTAAAACCTTTGGGAAATCCAAAACCAAGTCTACCACACCCTCCGTGCTCTTTCTGAAATCTCGCTCTGATATTTTGTCTGACTTCCTCTAATACCTAAATTTTATTTCCATTGCTCTTGACACTTGCTACTACCTGCTGCCCTCGGCTCCACCAGAAATATGTCTACTATTTCACAAGTTCTCCCACAGCAATATTCTGCCCAATTTTTCGACTACTTTATTCCCTCGTTTTTAAATGGTATCCGAAAACACATCATGACACTATCAGAGGACGGAATAGGAGGACTTGCCTTCCCATCTAAGCTTATTTTGTAAATCCTTTCGGGAATGAATACATATTTGATCCATTTACATTGTTCATACTAATTCCCTGACTAAAACACAAAAAGACCCCACGAAGCTGCATCTACTAGTCAGATCCTGCTACTGGAAAAACATCAGTAGCCCCGCTTACTTATCACTTGTCACCTTCTCATCAATGCCCCAGCTATTAGTCAATGGTAATCCTCTCATCAATAATCCTGTTATTGTCTATGGCATCCTCATCAATATCCCCGCTAATTACCGAAGTATAAATTTTTTTTCCCATCAATAACCCTGTTATTGTCCTATGCATCCTCCATCTATAGCCCCGCTATTAACTAAGTAAATATACCTCATCAATAACCCTGTTTATTGTCTATTGGCATCCTCATCTATAGGCCCCGCTATAACTAAAGTA
Organism: Penaeus monodon; assembly: GCF_015228065.2. Taxonomy (NCBI): domain Eukaryota; kingdom Metazoa; phylum Arthropoda; class Malacostraca; order Decapoda; family Penaeidae; genus Penaeus; species Penaeus monodon. The sequence continues at coordinate 30,576,841 of NC_051387.1, read as the reverse complement.
ATATTCTCATCAATAACCCTGTGATTGCCTATGGCATCCTCATCTATAAGCCCCGCTATTAACTAAAGTAATATTCTTATCAATACCCCGTTATTGTCTATTGCAACCTCATTTTTAAAGTAACATCCGTAGCATAATTTAATCCACCTCTCCCAGGCGGGGAAAACTCACAGGGCCCCTGCAGCTTCCCCTGTCTGTGGTCTTCCACGTCCCTTCAGACCTATGGTTGCCATGGAGGCGACAGATTTTCCTTTATTCCTACGCCAACCCTCACATCCTGAACCGTTATGGACAAGTTAGTAGGGCATGATGTATATACAGCCTATGTGTCCGCAAAATCGTTTCGATGATCATGCTGGCATGGTAAACTCCAGGTATCCACCACCAAGACACAAATGAAGGTCTTTATCTTACCGACATTAAAGAGTGAAGATTTCTATCTCTCCCCTCTGTGATTTAAAAAGACCCATCCCCCCAATGAACAGATTTTCCTAACCTGGCTTATAGGGCATCCTAGCTCTTTCAGCACTCACTAGTAACTAGAAACTTCTTCACCTGTGTCAAATAGGCTGTAATGCCTTATCCTCAGATAAACATCAAATAACAGCATCCCTTCAATGTCCCCTCAGGGACAGGATCTTATAACAACATCTACTACTTGGCTATTTTCCCTTGGCCCACATCCTGCAATCAGGGTCAACTTTATGAGGACCTGGGAACCCCCCCTTGTATGTACTAGTTTTTTGAAGTCGGTTTTTGCTCTGACACTTTCCTTCTCGCGAAATGGCCAATTTCCCACAGTTAAATCATTTAATCTCTGCTTCCATCTTTTTGGCGTGTCCCTGCACTCCTCTTATCAAAAAGAAACATCTACCATGGTATGACCTGTCTTCTGAACCATATCCACATATCATAGTAGTCTGCCAGACCCCTTCCATATGAAGCACTAGACTTGCTATGCGAGCGCAAAAACTGACACATATCAGTTCGTGGCCCACGCCTTTTTTTGGACAGTAAACACATTTTATAGAATCATCCATTGTCAATTCCTCTTTAAATTTATGTCTTCTTTCATCTCCTGTCTTATCCCACCGGTTTTTTCTTTCTAACCTCGACCTTTTTGTTTTAACATTTCCGTGTAAGTGTAATATTCGACTTTCTACCTTTCCACCGCAACATTCTTTTCTTTTTTTAAGGTCCCTGCTCCCTTCCTCCTTGCTTATGCCCCCTACTACTCTTTTTTTTTAGAGTTTCATCCTTTCCGCCCTCCCTCCGATAATCGTAGCTTTAGTTTTTTAGCCAACCCGGTACTCTTGGAAAAATGTTCGGCATCCTTCGTCCTTCACAAGCCCTGGACAGCTCAAACTCCTCTGAAGTTCCTGGCAAAGCAATACCTATCATGTTCTCCACAAAAGGAGGCAAACTCTCTATCTTGTGTCTTAACTTGTTCGGCCGCGATTCGCAACTTGTTAAAATATGCTTCAAGATACACTCCCCCATCCCTCCTTGCACCTAGAAACATATCTAAACGCAGAGTTCTGCTGCTGGTCACGGCATCTCATGAACGCACCCTGATTCGTCCCCAAGGATCTCCATTTTTATAACGACATCTTTGGCTCTGCATACCATCCTCTTACGTTCCTAACGCATCCCCTCTTGTAAGAACGTCGTGTGCAATGCGTATCTTTCCATCATCCATTTCAATACCTGTCATGAGTAAATCTTCCACTCGCTTTAATCCATCACAAGATTGTCATGCACCCTTTGTCTGAGGACCCTTCCCCTTCATTAAAAGTGAAGGCGGTTTTTATCTTCATTTATAGGATTTCTTTCCTTTCCTCATGAACACTACATGCCGAGATCAAGAGACGGCTTGGTAAGTCGATAACTGATTTTTTTCCGCTGTCTTTTGGGCAGTTTCCTCCGCCACCCGAGGCCCCCTGGGTTTCCCATACACCTGATTATGCATTGTTTTTTTCTTCCCTTTCCGAGGCTAACCCCGTCTTTTTCCTCACGCTTTTCCCTCTGTGAAGAACTATGCTCATACAGTTTAAAAACCCCGCCTTGGACAAAAATCAATAGAATTAAGCGTCGGTTTGTTGCCACGACTTTTTTTAACAAGGCATAAGAACAAGTTTACCAAACGTCTTAACTATCACCCACCACTGGTACCACTGCATGCAGGAGCGGGCTCAATCGCCTCTTAATCACGGGAGTCTTTAACCTAAATTAAGATCCTTCTCAAGTTAGTGGAGAACACAGATATAGTGGCACAGTAATTTACTATGAAACCCACAAAATCTCAACCAATTTATTCAGTAAATAACTATACCTTGAGCTATCCATTAATAACTAATATCATTATACTATGATAACAAATATATAAAATATTAAAATATAATAAACATCGCTTCACAAAGGCCAAGGTCGGCGCGTGACAATTTTCCTCGTAGAAAATTTCCGCAATTGTCATCCGCCCTAACGCGATTTCAACATGTGGGGATGCCGTGACGTCAGTGATTGGGGTTTATGAACGTTTAAGCGACGTCATCAATGCGGGGCCGAAAACAAGGATTGTTAGTCTACGTCGTGGTGGACATGTTGGACCTAGCACCTCTCGCTTCTAACGCCCCGCTCTTCCTACCCTCACATACCAACAACAAGCATTTACCACTTCTCACTTCACTTCACTATAACGAATGAGAAAAAAAATGCAAGTTCTTATGTAGTTTAAAGCAACCCATTAGAACATGGTTTGCAAACTGAAACGGACAAGTAAAACGCATACTCAAAAATATACTACAGTGAAACACCTCTACTTAGGGAAAACAAGTGATCAAGCAAATAAAAACTTGATTCATGCTAGTGATATGCCTTAAGGAGTAATGCTAGCTCTGTACGGTATTACCAAGGTTAACATATCAGCTATCCAATCCTAAAGCAACCATAAGGAATTATGCTAAGCTAAAAGAACAAGATCAAAAATCATATATATATATATATATATATACTATATATATATATATATATATCAACTTAAATGTCAATGAGTATATATAAAACATGATGTATAAATATAGTTAATCATTACGTTTCTCTACTTGTAGGCAACTTAAAACGACTACAAGTAACTTCAAAGTATGACTTTAATGTTAAAAACACATAATAGGGGATACAGTGCACGAGAGATAAAAAGAAAGATGTGATTGGTCACTTTAGGAACAAAACAAAAAAGCTCTAGTCCCGTGGCCAAACACCTAAACCACAAGAGAGATTAATGCCTATCCTCCATGGTTTCGCGAATTGTACAAGCCCACCCAGTGAGTCCAATTTACACAATTATTCCCATTAAGTATTCCAATGGTATGGAAATGAAGAGGGCAAGACATGGCAATCACCGCTGCCGCCACCTATCGAAATCTAGACTAAATAAAGTATTATTAATTTCTATAAAAATATAATCCGCGCCGCCACCACCGCTGTTTATTAGGAAAAACAGGGAAAACCATATTCTTCCCAAGTGAATTAATATTTTAATAACATTAAGAATCATAATTCCTATAATGAAGGGATTGATAAACTAAATAAATAGTTCTCTATATTTTACTATTTTTAATTTTTACAATATATTACAGTAAGTTAAAATTCTGGTTGAAATACATTCAATATACATTAAAATGGAATGTTTCTTTAAAAAATCGATGAAATTAACTGACAGCCTGCTTACCAGAATAACACCAAACGACAACACCCTGGCATGGTTCTTTCTGCTGTCTCTCATTCCTGAAACGCGTCTCTCAGACCACTCACTCGGGAAGCGCCCCGGGTCAGCACTGCCCATTCGCTCACTCCACACATCATCATCAACGGATCGTACCTCGTACGATGTCTTGTCATCACGGTTTCTTTTCCACACTGTGTGCCCAGCACCCGTGAGTTTTCTTTCTTTTTTACCACTCGTGGAAGATTTTCAAATCTTCCCATATAATACATACTATATATATATATATATATATCATATATAATTTATATATATATATATTATATATATTATATATATATGTATGTGTAATTATATAATATATACATACATATAGTATTCTAATGGTTTGTATCATTATTTATATGCGTGTTTGCATATTTGTATATAGATAACATAGATTAAATGTACAACACACACACACACACACAGATTATATATATATATATATATATATATATATAATATATATATATATATATATATATATATATTATACATACACACACATGCACCACAACACCCACACACACAGACACACACACACACACACACACCACACACACACACAACACACACACACACACATATAGATATATACATATATATATATATATATATATATATATTATATAATATATAATTATTATATAGATATATGTGTGTTGTTGTGTGTGTGTGGGGTGTGTGTGTGTGTGTGTGTGTGTGTGGTTGTGTGTGTGTGTGTGTACGTACATCTATGTTTATGTATAATCTATATAAAAAAGAAATATATATATATATTTATATATATATAATATATATATATAGTTATATATATATAATATATATAGAGATATATATATATATCTGTGGTGGTGGTGTGTGTGTATATAAAATAGATTATATATATAGATATATATACTATTATATATATAGTATATATCATATGTAAATATTAATAGGTATGTGTTTGTGTGTGTGTGGGTGTGTGTGTGTGTGTGTGTTGTGTGTGTGTGTGGGTGCGGTGTTGTGTGTGTGTGTGTGGGTGTATGTATATATATATATAACTATATATATATATATATATATCTATCTATATATATATATATATAATCTGTGTGTGTGTGTGTGTGTCATTTATAATCTATGTATATCTATATACCACTCTGCACACACGCATATAATCATGGATACAACCATTATATATACATATATTATGTATTATATATACATACATACAAATAATTACATATATATAATATATATAAATATATATAATATAATATATATATTTATCATTTTCACATATATATATATACTATATATATATATATATATTATATATATATATATAATATATATTGTGGTGTGTTGGTGGTGTGTTGGGTGTGGTGTGTTGTGTGTTTGCGTGTGTGTGTATACACTGATTATTTATATGATTATTCATATGTGTTTGTTTATATAGATATAATAGATATATATATCTACATACATAACATATACACACACCACCTTGCGCCGCGCACACACACACACACACACACACACACACACAATTATATATACGATATATAGATATATATATATATATAATATATATAGATATTATATATATATATTTTTATTTTTATTATTATTATTAAAGTAGGGAGTACATAATTATTAAAAGGGGCTAACGCAAAGCAGGGACCTAGTGGAACTGGTAGTTCCTGCAGTAGCCGTCCCCCCCCCCCACCGTCCTTGAGGCGCTAACCCTGTTTCTTGGCAGGATTGCTCGGCCAACTCCCTCCTTTGCCATAGGCCTGGGCGAGACCTCTCTGCCGGCTTGCTGTTTCTTTTATTTTTTTTTACGTTGGTAATTTCCTTTGTAGGATTGGGCGATATATTATATTTAATAATATTCGCATAGGTAAGTATTTTCTTGGTCTTGTGTTTTTGTGGGGGGTTTTTTGTGTTTTGTTTGGTGAAGGAAATAAATAGAAATATTGTGATCATGATTTATGTATTTGACCAAATCTGTGACCATCATATTAATTAATAATTGAAGAAGACTTTAATACATTTTATTATAAAAAGGCGCTACAAAATGCAATAATGCAAAGTACCTTACAATATATGAATGATAAATACATCAATGGAAAACCTCATAAAAGAATTAACATTTAATAATATTGTGCTAACCTAATTAATGACCATTTAATATGGATGAAGCGTGAGTGAACAAGAAGAAACTATTAATCACATTAGTACTTTTAACGCAAGGTTGTTGTTACGTGGTATTTACCATTCATATCAGGCCATTTTACTTTATCGTCATATAAATTTCTGGCTACCGCATTGGGAGACTTGAAGTTCAGCGAAGCTGCTCTTCCCCTGAATTCTGCTAGTGACTACAAGCCGTAACAGTGGGGGCCTGACCGGGATATGTGCGAAATGTTAATTAGCATTTTTAATACTTTGGTTTTTGCCATTTGTAACATGTGATTCCCTTGTGTTTGCACTTTTAAGTTTTTGGTGTATTTTTATTAGCCGTTGTACGCATGTTCCCGTTGGTATTGGTTTTTTTTTTATTGCAATGACACGTCTCGTGCATTTTGGTCATTAAATACACCGGGTCCTTAATTGTGCAGTGGTGCATTTTCGGTGATCTTTGGTTTTATACACCTAGTCTTTGTTTAGAGTGTACTTGACTTTTGTTTTTGCTTGGTGACCATTTATTATTTTGCTTTTCTTTGTGTTACTTTTTGTATTTTTTCTTTGTGATTTGAAACAGGTTTTGCACAATTGAATACTGCTTTTAGTACATCCTCTCTATTAGCGAGCTATTTTCGCCTGTTTTGTTTTTCTTCTTGTTGATTCATTTGTTCAGTGTTTGAAGTTCGTTGATAATCCATCAGCCGAAGCGCCTATCCGTCTCACTAAGCCCATGGAAGGTGCGTTAAGCCGCTCACTATGCATCCCCTATTCGTCATACCTTGCGGAAGATGAAATTCTACATTAGTGACTGACTATTTGTTAGAACACATTTACTGCTTTGCGGATATGTAGAGCCTTGTGTCCACGTGATTGTCACGATGAGCCCGCCAGTATGACCTGGAGACCGTAAAGTTAACTTGGAGTATGTTTAAAGGCAGAGAGATGAGCGGATGCGTCTCATGCCGAAGACGCCAATCAGGAACGTTTATCCTCATTTTCGTGTAGAGGCTGCAATCAAATTTTGTTTCCTAAATTCATGAAACCGATCCAGAGTTCTTTTTTCATTGCATTTTGAACGTGTTGCTACCTGCATGTTGGCCCGAAGATAAGTGGGTATTACTTGTAGCATAGCGCATTTGTTTGGCAGAGCACAAGAGTGTTTTCTCAGCTCTGGAATTTTGGTACAATCACACGAATTAATTATGTTTAAAGAGGCTGTGTTAAATGGTATTATAAAAAGGTACCAGAGGCTTTAGACAAGATTTTCGTAATTGGTCGTAAGATGGTTGAAACAAACTTTGTTGACTTATCCGCCAGAATCACTATTGTGTAAAAAGTGGGTCGAGAGTGAACTTGATGCACTCCGCGTACGATAAATTATTAGAACTGTTTAACTCGAAGATATAACGCAGTGCATGCCTGTAAAGTTCGCTCTCACATTGTGACGAGCGTGGTCTGGCGCAAGTGCCGAGGTCGGTAGTGCCGCCGATCATTTCGCTCTTCACGTAATCCTAACTACTATTGCAGATCAATAACTTCATTCCCTCAACCAGCATAATGTAAAGAGGATGGAGTAGAGTACCAGGAGGACTTGACCTGCCAGATACCCCCAAGTACTGTAAATGCAAGTCGTCAGAAACAGGTGTGAGAGTAGGAAGTGGCGTTGCCTCCGCGGTGATGCGTGCGGTTTCTGTTGCACGTCTTGCAAGAAACATGGTCATGTCATGAATGACTGTTTTAAGTTGCAAATAAGCGTTCTGACCATACAAACGCAATTTTTCACGTAAATGCTAATAATAATAAAAAGAGGTGCATCTAAATATCATGGGGATAAGCTTGATCTGGGCCTTTCTCCCTTTTCCATGACAGAATCTGCAAATGTGACTCCTTCATTTAAACCCTTTGTTTCTACAGGATTTATTAGTGCTGATGAATCGTGCACGTCTTCTTCCCCATTCACTATACTAAACTACGGACGCGGCTGCAGATATATCATTTGGTGTGCTCAAAGAGGCTGTTTCCTACCCTGGATTGTTACACTGAAGAACATGTAATTATCATGGATTGAAGGGTCCAATAGCATACCCAATTTGTGAAGTTTACATCAATCCGATTTAATATCCGGTTTATGTACAGGTTAGGTGTTGGTGATAGGATACCAAGTGATGGCATTTCATTTCGTGATGGGTAATGATCCTCGTTGGTGATACGGTGTGGCTTGCCCTGTGGTTTCACTTGTTCCCACGAAAAGAAAACAAACACTGTAGATTTAGAGAGGGAGTATCTGACCTCTTCCCTCGTGTGCTGTCACCCCGGAGTGCAAGATCGGTAGAACCTCCCCTCCTATCGAAAGCGCTTACAACCGGACTACATTGTCGATGAGAGCCCTTGTGATGTATTAAACGAGAAATTTACTCTAGCGATTTTTTTCGATTCCTCTGCGAAAGTTTCAAGTAAATGTACAATCTGATAATTCCTGATATAGTGAATTTCAAAGGCACTCCAGTTACTAAGAACACTACTTGAAGAACTGAACTAAAGATCCCGGATTTGGAAAGGATTTTATGATAGGCTTACCGAATAAGTGAACTTGAAATTCCAAATACGTGCACTATCTCCAGTCAGGCGTTCTTATGCGTAAATATAAGCCCTATAATATATCTGCAGACGATACAAGTAAGACTGTAACTCAGATTTGTAATTCCCAGTCCCTTCATACGGATGTTTTTTGAACATTGCACATGACATTTAGTGGTCATTTGGGAGTCAAAAAAACTTAATTACAAGATTTTAGCTCAATTCTTTTGGCCGAATGAATAGGAGATGTTAGTAGTTATTGCCAAATCGTGCCTATCTGTCCAAGTAAAGGGTAAACAGGACTGGCATCACACCATATCCCTTGCAACCTATCCCAGTGTTCAGAGAGCCCTACAGTAAAGTGATTATTGAATGTGGAGGCCCGACTTCCAAAGACTAAACGGGTAAACAAGTTCCGTTAAACTATAATTGATGTGGCCACAGATATCCTGAAGCTTTTCCCCTCAGACGCATTCTACTAGAATGTTTGTGAAGCCTTGAAAAGTTTTTCACCCAGGTGGGCTCCTGCCTACCGTATTACAGTCAGATCAAGGGTCAATATGTTTACGTCCAGACTGTATACCAAGTCATGAAGTCCTTGGGTATCCAGCAGTGCAGATCCAGCGTATATCATCCTCAGATCAAGGGGTACTTGAAAGGTTTCACTATACTCTAAAGTACAATTGATTAAAGCCCTTTGTTTAGAGAATGGTTCTGAGTGGTACGAAGGAATAGATTTGCGTTCTAGTTTCGGTGAGGGACAGTGTTCAATAGGAGTTTAGGGTATCACCATTTCAATTAATTTATCGGCCATGAAGTGGCGTGGGACCACGAAAGTCTTAAAGGAGTGTTTGGTTTAATGAGGAGAAGAAATTCCTATGGCTGCTTATTTGACAATAAATTTAAACAATAGATTTACAAACGCTATTTCAATAGCCATAATCATTTGAGTGAAAGCTCAGCTAAAATGAAAGAACAGTTTGATAAAGTACCTAATACTGAAGAAAGAAGCTTTACTAGGGTGATTTAGTTTTTGGCCTTGGGGCTACCTTCTTGCTAACCAGCCTCTTCAATCTAGATATGCGGGTCCATTCCGTAGTTTAAAACGAACTATGATAGTTTAATTATGTAATTGAACCCCTAAGAGACGTAAGAAACAACGTCAACTGTACAGTGAACCTCTAAAAAGTACTATTAAACGGGGTGATTTGAAGGAAAATATGGAAAATGTAGAGAGGTTTCCATGGTTTTTGTACCTTCTAAAAAACGTCATAGTGACATAATGAAATCATTTCTCTGGTAGAACCCTATCTCACCGACTCGGTTTCATAGCTAAACTTGATATAACTTAAACACTTTCCTGTCTGCCCAAGCAGCAAACATTGGTTCTCTCTACAGAAGTTATGGTAAACTATTCAGTGATGTACCTCGTCTTTGCCCATTGCTGGAACACGATGTTGAGACTAGGATTGCTCAACCAGTACGCAAGCTCCCTATGCCTCAATGCAGATGAAAGGGCATTCCTTACAGGCCAGAGGTTCAACGCCTGAAAGAACAGGGATACAATCATATTCCCAGCCTTAGCCCCTGGCATCACCCGTGGTGCTAGTGTCCCAGGAGTAGCGGTCTTACCGTACTGTGTGTGGACTAACAGGAAGGTGAATGCGGTAACTGTGGCGGACTCGTTCCCCTCCCGAGGATGATGAACATCATTGATGTTGGGGAAGGCACGCGACTGACGAAACTGATCTTCTCCAGGGCTATCTACCAAGTTCCGTTACTGATAGAGCGATGCCGATTTTCTGCGTTTGTCACTCCTGCCGGCCTCGACGAGGTTCAGGGTGCTCTTCCGTTCGGGATGAGGAACGCCCCAGCGACTTTCAGCACCATAATTACCTGAACGGACGGACCGGAAGGCGTTCGTTGGTTTACCGTCGATGACCTCGTAATCTGGAGCGACTCCTGGGAGAACATTTGTCCGCTTGCGGGCGCTTCATTCTCGGCCCTGTCGGCCGCCAATCTAACGGTAAACCTGCAGAAAAGTGAAATTTGTGGACACGCCCATAGTCACCTTCCTGGTTCACGTGATCGGTCAGGGCCAGGTCGCACCTGTAGCTGCAAAGGTGGAAGCTGTTTCTACAGTATCCCGCGCCCGTAGACAGAAAGTGCTTGATTCGTCTTCCATGGGGATGGCTTGCTACTACAGCCGATTCTGTAAGAACTTCTCTCAGGTATCTGCCCCTTTAACAACTTGCTAGTCTAAACGGCATTCAGGTGGTCAGATGATTGTCAGGCAGCTTTTTGAAAACCTGAATGCAACCTCTTATGTTACGGCTCCCCCCGTCTTGCAGCTCCTGACATTAATAACCGTTTGCCATACAAAGGGGGGTTTGGGGACGCTAGTGACAAGGTGGGGAGCGGTCCCTTGCAGAGAGATGGAAGTAACGTGCTCCGCCATGTGTTTATTTTTCTTATACTATAAGACAATTCAGAAAGTCTTACGCCACCGTCGAAAAGGAGCTTTGGGATAGTGTTGGCCATTGAAAGTTTAGTTTATTTAACTAGTTCTCTCCATCCTTTGAAATTTTTCACTGATCCGTTAAACGTTTTATTGAAAATGTGAAGTGTTAAAAAACTTGCGAGTGTTTACGATGGTCACTAACTTACAGCCTTCAATATAAACAATCCCCCTCGCCTTCCATATTAGTGGCAACAAAATTATCCTTGCGATGCACTCTCAAATGGTAGGCGTTCTACCTCAGTGGGCCGCTTGCCCTCGACACTGCGAAGGACAGTACAGAGTAGTACGCTACTGTCAACCCCCCTCTATTTAAACAAGCTGTGACTAGACTAGGTAGTTAAACGTTTTTCCCACGCACGAGAAAAGTTTTTTTTCTTGCGGGGAGGGGGTATTAAAGTAAAGTAAAATTAGTTAAAAGGGGCTAACGCAAAGCATGGAACTACGTGTAACTAGTAGTTCATGCATAGCGTCCCCCCCCCCCCCACCGTCTTGAGCGCTACCTGTTTCCTTGGCCAGAAATTGCCGCGTCGCATCCTCCTATTGGCGCATAGGCCGGGCGAGACCTCTCTGCAGGCCTGCTGTTTCTTTTATTTTTTCTAACGGTTGGTATTTCTCTTGTTAGGATTAGGGCGATATATTATAGTTTAACAATATATCGGCATAGGTAGTATTTTCTTGTTTCTTGTGTTTTGTGTGTTTTTCTTTTGTTTTGGTGAAGGGAAATAAATAAAATATTGTGATCATGATTTATTATTTTACACAATCTGTGACACTCATATTAATTATATGGAATAAGACTTTTTTTTTTTTTTAATACATTATTATAAAAAGGCAATACAATGCAATAATGAAGTACCTTATTAATAATGATATAAATACATCAATTTAAGACCTCATAAAATTAATTAACATTTAATGATATTATGCTAACCTAATAAATGACCATTTAATAATGTAATGAACAGTGAATGACAAGAAGAAACTAGAATCAATCACAAATTATACCTTTAAAAAAAAAAAAACCGCAGAGGATTGTTGTTACGTTGTATTAGCCATTCATACGGGCCATTTGACTTATCGTCTTAATTTCTGGCTACCGCATTGGTATCATTAGAGGTCAGCGAAGCTGCTCTTCCCCTGAATTCCTTAGTGACATACCAGCCGTACAGTGGGGGGCCTGACCGGGATATGTGCGAAATGTTAATTAGCATTTTTGTTAATATTTGTTTTGGCCATTTGTAACATGTGATGCCATTGGTGTTGCACTTTGTAATTGTATTTTATTAGCCGTTGTTAACGCATGTTCCCGTTGTATTGTTTTTTTTTTATTGCAATTGACGCACGTCTCGGCATTTGGTCATTAAGACACCGGGTCACTTAATTTGTGCAGTCGTGCATTCTGGCTACCGCATTGGGAGAATTAGGTTCAGCCGAAGCTGCTCTTCCACTGAAATCCTTAGTGACATACCAGCCGTAACAATATATATATATATATGTCTGTGTGTGTGTGTGTGTGTATTTATTTTATGTATGGTATCTGTATATATATATATATAATGATTATATAGATATAGATATATATTATAATTTGTGTGTGTGTGTGGTGTGTGTGTTATGTATTATGTAGTATCTGTATATATAATATTATAGATATATAATATATATATATATATATATATGTGTGTGTGTGTGTGTGTGTGTGTGGTGTGTGTGGTGTGTGTATGTATGAGTAATATATACATAATATATAATTATACATTTAAATCTTTGTATATGTATATCTTAAATATGTACACACACACACACACACACACACCACACACACACACACACCGCCACACGCACACTCACACGCCACACGCACACACGCACACACCACACCAGCACACATACACACACACAACACACCACACCACACATAACACACACACAGCGTAACCACACACACACGACACGACACAATCACACACACACACACACACACACACACACACTATGGAGTGTCATTAACAGACGTAACCGGTGACCACACCTCGCTCTCCAAACGTTTCCTGCAGCTCTGCCCCACGCCACGTATCCGGTGGAACACTGTTGGATGGCCATTTTTTACTCAGTCCGTGCTCAGTGGTCCCTACGCAGATTACCACACACACTACCAGGCCTCCGGCTGGATGCAGAACGCACGAGCCCCCTTAGCTTTTTACCCCAAGACATATCTTGTGTCCTCTTTACATGTGTTGTGAGGCGTAAGTACGTTGACTACCATTACTGTTCATCAACAGCCTGTTACAAATTGGTGAGCCAGGGTGGTCGTTGCGTCCTTTGGCTCGCAACACGGACACACAGTCGTCCGAAATCGCTCGACCAAATTCCACGGTACGACCATGTCTTCAAACCACGTTATTACACTTCTCCCATAAAAGTGTTAAGCCGTATGTGCAGTCACTCTAACGTTGGTTTGTGTTGGCAGTGACGCTAATGGCACGTTCTCACACTATTCATCTGACCTCGATCACATTACTGTGTGATCACAATAATGTGGTCAACAAACATGATTTTCGTTAAGTAGTTAATTAATTTTCTCTCATTATTAAGATTTATTTGTTTCAAATGGCAACGGATTTTAACAGGTGATTTTATCGTTCATGATATCATATCCTTTATTTCTCTTCCTCGTAGCAACTTTTCCTTCTTGACCGACTGTACTTTCTCTTTCCTTCCGGTACCCCGTGGTTGTGGAAAGGCTAAGAGATGACAGCCTCGTTTTTTCCTATTTGGGTTGTTGTTGTGGACAACCATGGGGATAACCGTAATATCGTTACATTACTCATTGGGTGACACGTTCTATCCGGGCACAAGAAGGGAGCTTGAATGCAATTACGAGTATTGCGTTACAATCTTCCCCATGATTAAAGTGCACGGGATGCCCAATATAACCCGGGTTGTGTACAATCGCCTTATAGATTACGCTCCCGACGTTACATAGTAGCACACGGTAACCGAAGTTATTCGTTCGATCGGCAACTTTCCGAGTCGGCGTGACCCTCATTACAACTTTAATTAATGTAGGAAGAAGGTTTAAAGCTAGAATCATTACTTATTATCATGCCCTTCTCACCCTCTAGTATCGCTTGCATGGTTAAATCCCAAGTGATTGTGTGATTCATGATAGTTAGATACCCATAGGGAATGTCGAACGAGGCGCCTATCAGCAGTACGCAAAAAAGAGCGAGTTATTGAATTTTCCTGGCTACATTTCGCTTCATTTACCGTCTCCTACTGCCAATGAAGTCTGACATGTATAGCTAGAACATGGCTTAACCTCGGCAGGTTCAGACTTCTGGACACCCCGAGAAGATTCGCTGTCTTAGAAAGCTGCAAATAGTTTTTCATGTCACCATTCATTATGCATGCATTCTACTGCATATCTTAAATGTGATTCAGTGTGGTATGTTGAAGTACTTTTGTATTAATTAGCATTGCTAATTCATTTCCGTATTGTTTATATTGAAACGTTAATCTTCGTTTTGTGGATACTTTTTCTTGTGAGTTCACTGATCCACTTTCATTTCATTCTCAGTCATGCTTGCTGTCCACAACACACACACAACACACACACACTTACTCACTCACTCACTCACTCACTCATCCATGTAGAACATAAGAGACTGAAACCTTTTCATTAATAGGGTTTGTTGCTGACGTAGTTTGCTGGCATAAAGATCTATGATGTATCTCTTTGCCCTGATTTTTGTCGTGATGAGTGACTCATACATGATGTACAATTCTTCTTTTACATTCATTTCTTCTCTGGGTGACGCACAATTGTTCAAGTAAATCCTTGCGATTGCCATATGTCATTTCCCTTATCTACTCTCATATCTCTTAGAGACAGTTTGGTAGTTCAAGCCAGGTCCATGGGATCGCTACTGATGTTCTTCCTCTCCTATTTTCTACTTTATCTAGGAAAATAAAGCAAAAACGAATAAAATAACAAAAATAAAGTAAAAAACGAACATTAAAAACAGCAAATTTATAAAATAACCGGCTAGGGCACTTAAACACCCCACCTCTCTGTTGCATTCTTTTTCTCCTACTATCTTGGCCTGCATCTATGGATATGGTTCCCCTATTATCTGTGCAGTCGGAGACGATATCCGACACGGGGGAACGAAGGAGCCCTACTGCAGAAATGTCACCTCAGACCCCCCATAATTTAGTGTAAGGCCCCGTAAATCCAGTGAAAGACCAGAATTTGCAGCGCAGGTACCAGTTACCCAGGATTCTGTGGACTTTTTGTTGGCCCTTTCAAGGTCATTTTGGGGGGATTCAGTTGGGGGAAAAAAAAAGCCGGGGGCCGGTTTTCGGGGAAGGCCCAAACCCAAAAACTGCCGCTCAGCCTTTGGTCCCCTTTTCCTCTCCTACACACCGACCTGAAACCCGCAAAAGATTTGTCCCCTCGAAAAGGGGGAAAAAAATGAGGTTTCTAGAGTGACCTTGGGCAGGTAGGGCCCAGTACCATTCCAACCGAAAAGTGAATTGTATTAACGAGACTAAGAAACGGGCACACAAGACTTTCTCTGAGCCGACGGCAAAAAAACCTTAATGGCGCACAGTAGGGGAAAGATTGCAACATTCAAACCAAAAGTTGATTTCCCCCCCAATTACACGGGAAAATTTATTGGGGAGGATTGTGACATGGGGGTCTTTTATTTCCTTATGGGGACTAATATTTTCAAAAAAATTTAATTTTTTTTATTTTTTAGCAATCATTTTTACGCTTAGAATTTTATGCATTATTTTAAAAATATCTATTGTTTTTTGAAATATTTAATTTTCTTCTAACAAGTATCGTCGCTACGACCTTAGCTTTTGACGGGGTAGAAAATTTGAAAATCAATATTTGAAATAACAGCCCTCACAAAGGGAGAGGTTTAAACACACAGTACGAGCTGATCTTAAAAACATACACCGTCTGAAAAAGCCTTGTAAAGCACAATTATCATGACTGCAACTGCCCTACTTCAACAGGAAAATGAAATCTCGCAATATTCATTTCCTGAATCTTAAAATGGGACATTTCCCTATATTCCAGTGGGTTTTTAACGCGTCACGTGTAATCCTAAATATTTTATTGAACGCTTTTAAACCCCATGCTGTGGTTTATGCACTGCCCCCCCCAGATTTTTTGGTTTGCGCCTGATTTTTCCCCTTCCCGATTTGTGAGAAAATGTTTTCTTTTAATACTCTGATATTAAAATTGTTTTCTTTTGATATTTTAATTTTTAAATTTTTTATCAAAATTAAAAGCATCAAAAGGGAATACAAAATGAAATGAAACTTCAAAAAAACAAGGAAAAGGGGTTAACAGGGGAGATAGCTAAGATAATAGCTACACCTTGGTGAAAACCTTTTAACCATCTCTGTGTTAGACAAAAATAAACTTTTTTTTTAGGGGCTGGATGGTAGTCTTTGCACCCGCCTAAAAGGTTGTTGTTTTATGGCAATTTATTTACTCCAGGGTTTGCCTCCAAAATAGCGACAGGGAGATGATTACAAGCCCTTCGTCCCTCGTTACACTAACAACCCCAACTTTGGAAATACTTTTGAAATGGTGTACAGTCGTTTTTTTGACTGTAATAATCATACGTATTCTTTTTCCAATACGCATATGTGGCTTAACGATGACACATACAGCGGTATTTTCCCCAAAAAACTCGCTTTGGGAAAAATTTCCTTTTATCCAAGCGGTAAAAAACATGGGAAAAATTCCGCGAGGCGCCCTTACTTGGGTAGGCAGCAAGGCAGCGATGTGGGGGCGGGGGTGCTTGTTAGTTGCAGCTGAGATGTTTCCAAATAACTTCCTTTCATCTTCTGCTCTACTTATCATTGTCTGTACATCTGGCAGATTCAAAAAACAGACGGGGCTCCCGCTCAAAGGCTTTCCGAGCCATCTTCTTGCGCAATCTCCCCTAACCTGTTTATCCCACAAGCCCGCGTCACTTACTCATGCTGTCAACACCCACCCCCTTCACCCCGTTATACTTTCCCCAAAATTTGTGCCAATCGATAACCCCTTTAAAAGCTATAGACATTGAGTGTCTGGATGCCACCCCCGATATTGCGCGAATTTCTTCTTCCCGAGGGATTTGTTTTAAATCTCCCAGTGACACAATAAAGGCAGTTTTTACTGAGTAGATAAATTTATTGCCCCTCAAAAGTTCCCCTTTTTTTATAGGAACGAGGGCGGGATGGTGATGTGAAAAAACTTATAACATAACATGTATATTCAATTCTGTATAGGAGATTGTATCTGATTAATTCACCCCACCTATTAAGACTGTTGACGGTAAAATTCCAAGAGAGATTTTGGGATAATCTTGCTATTACTTAAAAAAACCCCCAAGTGTTTTAGCGAGGGATTTTTTTTATGATCTCGGTTGTGGCTGGGGTGTTTTCCCACTTTTTCCCAAACTATAAAGGGAAAAGGTAGTCATCCCTCATAGCAACAGAATTACATTCGCTTTTTCAAAAGGCCCCCTTTTTCTACGAAGAGCACAGCGCGAGAAATACCGGTCTTCCTCCCCCACCCCGCGTCGATTTTTCGCGATGCAGTGCTTTCGCAGCTGCATGCACGCGTGCATCGCGTGCGTCCCCCCTGCAGTTTTTTCTACTTCCCCCCCCGCCCTGCCCCAGCCTCCCTGTACGCGCCCCCCGCCGGGCCCCCATCAACGGATTTTTTCCCCGTATATACATCCCGGGGGGGATTTAATATGCTCTTTTCAACCAAACTTAATTTGTTTGATTATTTCCCTTACGAAATGATCAGATGCAATCGTAGGCTTTGGAAAAAGGGCAAAAATCATTCATATTCCTTATCAAATTAAGCGATAAAGCTTTATTAGGGGTTTTTTTTTTTTTTTAAAAGAGTTTTCTTCAGAGACCTTCCCTTAAATTTCCTCTCTATTCGCTTTAACCCCTTAATAATACTTTCTGTGTTATTTTTTTTTTTGTTTTACTCTTTAATTTTTTTACTTGCATATAACGACAAAAACTCAGCTTACAACTAATAGGGTTTTTTTATTTTCGCTGCCCCCTAGTATGTTAAAATTTGCGAGATATTGTTTGACGACACGGAATTTATTGGGAGTAGTCTGTGTATACCGCGTTTCCCTTTACAAAAATTTTTCACATTGATTACCTTCCCAGCTGCTGGAGCGGCAGCTAAAGCCTTGTAGCCCTAGGGGTTTTTCATAATCCTTCCAAGTCTTTAGAAATCGCATCAATTTTTTGGGAATTCCCTTGGGAGACTGGTAGGGAAAAATTTGCAAGGGTATTACTACAAAACTGCAGTTTTTAAGGAAAATTTTTCAGTGGAAACTATAATAAATAACCGCGAGATTTATAGGAAGCCTTTTTTTGCAACTCTAAAAACCAAAAACCTTCCGCCTAAAATTCATTTTTCCGAGGTCAGCTTAGCAAAAAAGTGAAAAGTGTTTATTGAATGTTGCGACTCTGTTCCCCTTTAAAAACCCTTTTTTAAAAAGCATGGCGGAAATTTTTTTCATGTACCCCTTTGTAAAAATATTACTTTCAAAGTCATTTTTGCAGCCCCTATAAGCAAATCCAAAAAAAAAATTAAATGCGTACTTGGGTTTAAAACTTTTCAACGGTGTTATAAAGCTTTTTCTAAACAAGCTTTTCAGATAAGAGATTTCCCCTTTTTCCGTGGGTGGGTCCATTTTTTTAAATTGGGAGACATCTTTCTGCATGCTAGAGGGAAATTTTTATATGGGGGTACGTTTGATTTTTTATTCTCATGATGATGGGGAGGGCAGCTCACTGCTTTTTTGAAATTCAGGGGTACTCTTAAATCAAACCACTATCCAGTGCCCCAAAACACTGTTTCATTGTGGTTAGAAACCAGCTTCAATGAACTTCCTTTTGTCTGATCTATGTGGGTTGACGAGGAGTTCTTTTCACCATAAAAGTGAGGAACACTTGTTG
>NC_051387.1:30543431-30550931 GCF_015228065.2 Penaeus monodon | reverse complement strand
ACCAAGAAATGGCCTTCAACCTCCTCAGCAAGTTTCCTGTTGAACTGTTCCTTGTACCTTCTCAGCAGTGTCCGAGCCCTACGCACCATGGAATGACGCAAGACTTGATTCCCATTCAGCCAAGCCTTGCGACACGCTTCAGTGGCCTGTAATGTCTCCAGGGAGATGGAATTCTGCCTTGCCCTCGGGCGTACACCAATGGACTCCTGAGCTGCTTCGAGTGTTACGCACTTGAAGATTTTCCCACAGAGCAACTGGGTCCATCAGGTTGTTGAGTTCTGTGAATCGGTCAGAGACTGCCAATGGTGAACCCACGGGCACACTCCTCCTCCCTTAGCCTGTCCAGGTGAAACACCTTAGGGTGCCTACTGGAGGGACGGGGAGTTTTGAAGTGGACCTGCAGGGTAGCCACAACCAGCCTATGGTCGGTGCCATAGAACTCGGTAAACCCTGCAGTTCTGGAGGATCCTCTATCGCGTGCTAACAAGAATGTGGTCAGTCTCCTTGGCCACTGTACCTGTATCGCTGTACCAAGTCCAGTGATGCGGGTTGAAGTGCTGGTACCAGGAGCCAGAGATCCCCATTTTCTGGGACCTAGCAAAGTCCCGGAGAAAGGGAAACTATTCTCGCTGCTGGGATCAGCTCCGGAGCCATGGGGGGTGACAGACATCTCATAGCCAGCTCGGTCACAGCCGGATACCGCATTAAAGTCACCCAGAAGAATGCGAATATCTCGCCGGGGGAAATTGTCTGCCACAGATGCAAGTTTGGCATAGAACGCCTCTTTCACATAAATTTTATATACATTGGTAGGGGCATATACAGCATTAAGAGACATGAAGCCAAAAGCATGCTTCAGTCTCAATGCCATAATACGCTCATCAACCGGTGTCACCTCAACTACTGAGGGCTGAAGTCGGCTAGAGATGGCTATGGCTCCACCCTGGAGGTGGTGACCATTGCTGTGGCCTGACCAGTAGTAGGTGTACCCACCCACACTGATCATGCCGCTACCAGGTCTTCTCACCTCTGAGAAGGCAGCCACCTCAACCCCCAGTCACCTCAGTTCCCTGATAGCAAAGGTAACTGCTCATGCTGCCACAAGGACCCGGGTGTTCCCAAGTGCCATGGTGAACCCTCGGGCACACTCCACCTCCTTTACTCTGTCCAGGTGAAACACCTTAGGGTGGCCACTGGAGGGACGGGGACTTTTGAAGTGGACCCGCAGGGTAGCCACAACCAGCTTATGGTCGTTACCATAAAACTCGGCACTCCGTAAACCCCGCAGTTCTGGAGGATCCTCCATCGCGTGCTAACAAAAATGCAGTCGATATCCATGGCCACTGTACCCGTGTCGCTGTACCATGTAAAGTGATGCACACTGATCGTGCCGCTACCAGGTCTTCTCAACTCGAGAGGGCAGCCACCTCAACTCCCAGTCGCCTTAGTTCCCACGATAGCAGAGGTAACCGCTCATCCCGCCGCAAGGACCGGATGTTCCAAGTGCCTACCCGAGGTTAAGCCCCGGGTGGTCACTCCGGGTGCACGCCACCTCTGCCGCCACCGCCGACACAGCCCCAAATAATGAGGGTCGGCAGGCTGTGGGACCGCCCATCCGCCTGTGGGGTTCCCGAGGGCTTTGCCCCACAAGTTTCACGGTGGGTTGGCACCTGCTGGGGCACAGGCGGGAGTAATTCTTGTTCCAATCCTGCATCCCAACATTTGCCCTCCCAGCGGGACCCACAGCCCGCCTTACTTACTGGGTGGGAGGGACAACACCCCTCCCCCCAGCATTTCCATTTATCTTTGACATTGCCAGTGGGGCTTTCTGGAGGGAGGAGGACTGGCAAGGCTCACCTCCCCTGAGCTGCCCCATTACCCAGGGTGGCTATATATACACACATACACATATATACACACATACACATATGTATATGCATATATTAAACATATATATGTGCATATATACACATATATATGTATATATATATATATATGTAAAAAGTGGTTTACAGAAAATTACGGAACGTGTATACAGAACAGTTTGACAAAGGTTAAAATCGAATGTAGAAAAGGGGCAATTTAGGGTAAAATTTAAACCCTTTAACATCGAACCTAGATATGATGAAGTTCCTTGGGCAAGGAACTTCACCCCGATTGCCTATTTAGCCACTGGGTGGGCAAGCCAGCCCAAGTCAGTGCTGGTCCCAAGCCCGGATAAATAGAGAGAATGTTTACCTAAAAGGTAACACCGGCACTCTCCGTGGAAAGGAAAATGGGGACCCCTTTCCCCGTGCTCACTCCAAGATCATCGCAACATGGAAACTGCAATTGAGTATCATGCTGTGACCGCGGCGGCTCAAACATGAACCTACCGTTTCTTTGCAAGGAACTTCACCTCGATTGCCTACCTTTGCCACTGGGTGGCCAAACCAGCCCAAGTCAGTGCTAGTCCTAAGCCGGATAAAATAGAGAAAATGATTACCTAAAAAGGTAACACCGGCACTCCGTGGAAAGGAACTGGGGACCCTACCACGTACTCACTCCAAG
Organism: Penaeus monodon; assembly: GCF_015228065.2. Taxonomy (NCBI): domain Eukaryota; kingdom Metazoa; phylum Arthropoda; class Malacostraca; order Decapoda; family Penaeidae; genus Penaeus; species Penaeus monodon. The sequence goes on along the minus strand of NC_051387.1, from coordinate 30,548,381 downwards.
AGCATCACAACATGAAAACTACAATTAAGTATCATGCTGTGACCACGGCGGCTCAGATATGACCCTACCGTTAAAAGAAGAAGAACCATTTAACAGTTGGATGGTATATGGCAGTGGTTCTTAACCTGGGGGGCGTGCCCCCCTAGGAGGGTTTCAGTATTTTTAAAAGGGGGGCTTGAGCCCTTGGAAAAAAACAGTAAATTCTCTAATTATCTTTTTTATTTTCTTAACGAGAGCATGGTCACATAATGGAAAGTTATATTATAATCCATACTCATTAAAAAGACTAACAAAACATACTCAAAATTCTCTTTAATATCTGGGAGGGTATTTTACTTCCAGATGCGTGGGGGGAAGGGAAAATTTCCCCAAAGGTGGCGTGGTAATTACAAGGTTAAGAACCACTGGTATATAGGGCGGTTGCAGTAGTTGTACCATTGAGCTCAGGTTTTATGCTAATTATGTGCGGAGATTCGACTATGATCAGATCGAATCTGTTAGGATGGAAGGTCAAGATTTTGAAATTAGTGAGTTAAACGGTGGTTGTGAAGGGAGAATGCTCTCTTTTTGCTGAGAAGGATTTTTACTCAGTAGTAGGCCAGTCCTGATAGACTTGCATTTATGGTTTAAAATGGGGTGTTGCAGCCATCATGGGGTTGAACCCATGTACCTAGCCTGACAGCTAGGACAAGTAAAAAGGCAAACCACATTAGAATATAAATCAGAGTTGCACTCTTTCTTCTGCCTTAGAAAATTACCAATAAGATTGCTATTGTGAAAAACAAATTAGGAACTGATTTGAGGATAGCATTGTTTAAAGGTTCTGTTTAACAAATTTCTGATTTCAAAACTAAAACTGCCCATATATGGTAGTTTTATATATCTTTATTAACTGGTATTGTAGGGTGTGTGAAAACTTCTGACAAAGGGAAAATATTCATTACTTTATATAGGTGGGATGGGTACCTATAAGAGGCCACGGTGGCCGAGTGGTTTAGATCGGACTCAAGATTGTCACGACGGGAATCTGAGTTTGAGGGTTTTTAGTCACCGGCCGGCGCGTTGTTCCCCTTTGGGGACGGAACTTCACCTCGATTGCCTACCTAGCCAAATGGATGGGGAAGCCCGCCCAAGTCAATGCCGGTCCTAAGCCCAGGTAAAAAGAGAGGGTTGGCGTCAGGAAGGGCATCCGCCATAAAAGATATCGCCAGAACCTGATTCATGGGAATACCATATAAAAGGGATAAAGCTATATATATATATATATATATATATATAATATATATATAGCTTTATCCCATTTTTATGGTATTGCATGAATCAGTTCTGGCAGATATTTTTATGGCCGGATGCCCTTCCTGACGCCAACCCTCTCTATTTACCTGGGCTTAGGACCGGCATTGACTTGGGCGGGTTTTGCCCATCCAGTGGCTAGGTAGGCAATCGAGGTGAAGTTCCGTGCCCAAGGGAACAAACCGCCGGCCGGTAAATAAAAAACCTCGAACTCAGATTGCCGTCGTGACAATCTTGAGTCCGATGCTATAACCACTCGGCCCACCGTGGCCTCTTATAGGTACCCATCCCACCTATATAAAGTAATGAAAAATTTTCCCTTTGTCAGAAGTTTTCACACACCTACAATTACCAGTTAATAAAGATATATAAAACTACCATATATGGGCAGTTTTATTTTTGGAATCAGAAATTTGTTAAACGAACCTTTAACATTGCTATCCTAAAACAGTTCTAATTTGTTTTTCACAATAGCAATTTATTGTAATTTTCTAAGGCAGAAGAAAGTGCAACTTGATTTATATTCTAATGTGGTTTGCCTTTTTACTTGTCCTGCTGTCGGCTAGGTACATGGGTTCAACCTCATGATGGCTGCAACACCCCATTTTAAACCATAAATGAAAAGTCTATCAGGACTGGCCCACTACTGAGTAAAAAATCCTTCTCAGCAATAAGAGAGCATTTCACCTTCACAACCAACCCTTTTAACTCTACTAATTCAAAATCTTGACCTTCCATCCTAAAAAGATTCGATCTGATCATAGTCGAATCTCGCACATAATTAGCATAAAACCTGAGCTCAATGGTACAACTACTGCAACCGCCCTATATACCAGTGGTTCTTAACCTTGTAATTACCACGCCACCTTTGGGGAAATTTTCCCTTCCCCCCACGCATCTGGAAGTTAAAAAAACCCTCCCAGATATTAAAGAGAATTTTGAGTATGTTTTGTTAGTCTTTTTAATGAGTATGGATTATAATATAACTTTCCATTATGTGACCATGCTCTCGTTAAGAAAATAAAAAAGATAATTAGAGAATTTACTGCCCTTTTCCAAGGTCTCAAGCCCCCTTTGAAAAATACTGAAACCCTCCTAGGGGGGCACGCCCCCCAGGTTAAGAACCACTGCCATATACCTCCAACTGTTAAATGGTTCTTCTTCTTTTTAAAGGTAAAGGGGCATATCTGAGCCGCCGTGGTCACAGCATGATACTTAATTGTAGTTTTCATGTTGTGATGCTCTTGGAGTGAGTACGTGGTAGGGTCCCCAGTTCCTTTCCACGGAGAGTGCCGGTGTTACCTTTTTAGGTAATCATTTTCTCTATTTTATCCGGGCTTAGGACTAGCACTGACTTGGGCTGGCTTGGCCACCCAGTGGCTAGGTAGGCAATCGAGGTGAAGTTCCTTGCAAAGAAACGGTAGGTTCATGTTTGAGCCGCCGCGGTCACAGCATGATACTCAATTGCAGTTTCCATGTTGCGATGATCTTGGAGTGAGCACGTGGAAGGGTCCCCAGTTCCTTTCCACGGAGAGTGCCGGTGTTACCTTTTAGGTAAACATTCTCTCTATTTATCCGGGCTTGGGACCAGCACTGACTTGGGCTGGCTTGCCCACCCAGTGGCTAAATAGGCAATCGGGGTGAAGTTCCTTGCCCAAGGAACTTCATCATATCTAGGTTCGATGTTAAATGGTTAATTACCCTAAATTGCCCCTTTTCTACATTCGATTTTAACCTTTGTCAAACTGTTCTGTATACACGTTCCGTAATTTTCTGTAAACCACTTTTTACATATATATATATATATACATATATATGTGTATATATGCACATATATATGTTTATATATATGCATATACATATGTGTATGTGTGTATATATGTGTATGTGTGTATATATAGCCACCCTGGGGTAATGGGGCAGCTCAGGGGAGGTGAGCCTTGCCAGTCCTCCTCCCTCCAGAAAGACCCACTGGCAATGTCAAAGATAAATGGAAATGCTGGGGGGAGGGGTGTTGTCCCTCCCACCCAGTAAGTAAGGCGGGCTGTGGGTCCCGCTGGGAGGGCAAATGTTGGGATGCAGGATTGGAACAAGAATTACTCCCGCCTGTGCCCCAGCAGGTGCCAACCCACCGTGAAACTTGTGGGGCAAAGCCCTCGGGAACCCCACAGGCGGATGGGCGGTCCCACAGCCTGCCGACCCTCATTATTTGGGGCTGTGTCGGCGGTGGCGGCAGAGGTGGCGTGCACCCGGAGTGACCACCCGAGGCTTAACCTCGGGTAGGCACTTGGAACATCCGGTCCTTGCGGCAGGATGAGCGGTTACCTCTGCTATCGTGGGAACTAAGGCGACTGGGAGTTGAGGTGGCTGCCCTCTCAGAGTTGAGAAGACCTGGTAGCGGCACGATCAGTGTGCATCACTTTACATGGTACAGCGACACGGGTACAGTGGCCAAGGAGATCGACCACATTCTTGTTAGCACGCGATGGAGGATCCTCCAGAACTGCAGGGTTTACCGGAGTGCCGAGTTTTATGGTAACGACCATAAGCTGGTTGTGGCTACCCTGCGGGTCCACTTCAAAAGTCCCCGTCCCTCCAGTGGCCACCCTAAGGTGTTTCACCTGGACAGAGTAAAGGAGGTGGAGTGTGCCCGAGGGTTCACCATGGCACTTGGAACATCCGGTCCTTGTGGCAGCATGAGCAGTTACCTTTGCTATCACGGGAACTGAGGTGACTGGGGGTTGAGGTGGCTGCCTTCTCAGAGGTGAGAAGACCTGGTAGCGGCATGATCAGTGTGGGTGGGTACACCTACTACTGGTCAGGCCACAGCAATGGTCACCACCTCCAGGGTGGAGCCATAGCCATCTCTACCCAAATTCAGCCCTCAGTAGTTGAGGTGACCCCGGGGTGATGAGCGTATTATGGCATTGAGACTGAAGCATTTTTTTGGCTTCATGTCTCTTAATGCTGTATATCCCCCTACCAATGTATATAAAATTTATGTGAAAGAGGCGTTCTATGCCAAACTTGCATCTGTGGCAGACAATTTCCCCCGGCGAGATATTCGCATTCTTCTGGGTGACTTTAATGCGGTATCCGGCTGTGACCGAGCTGGCTATGAGATGTCTGTCAGCCCCCATGGCTCCGGAGCTGATCCCAGCAGCGAGAATAGCTTCCTTCTCCGGGACTTTGCTAGGTCCCAGAAAATGAGGATCTCTGGCTCCTGGTACCAGCACTTCAACCCGCATCACTGGACTTGGTACAGCGATACAGGTACAGTGGCCAAGGAGACTGACCACATTCTTGTTAGCACGCGATAGAGGATCCTCCAGAAACTGCAGGGTTTACCGAGTTCATGGCACCGACCATAGGCTGGTTGTGGTACCTGCAGGTTCCACTTCAAAACTCCCCGTCCCTCCAGTAGGCACCCTAAGGTGTTTCACCTGGACAGGCTAAGGGAGGAGGAGTGTGCCCGTGGGTTCACCATGGCAGTCTCTGACCGATTCACAGAACTCAACAACCTGATGGACCCAGTTGCTCTGTGGGAACTCTTCAAGTGCGTAACACTCGAAGCAGCTCAGGAGTCCATTGGTGTACGCCCGAGGGCACGGCAGAATTCCATCTCCCTGGAGACATTAGAGGCCACTGAAGTGTGTT
>NC_051387.1:30520931-30528431 GCF_015228065.2 Penaeus monodon | reverse complement strand
AATCAGATGCGGAATCTTCCAGGGCGACTCTTTTTCCCCTCTTTTATTTTGTATGGCACTTATCCCACTCTCCCAGCTTCTTAACAACACAAGGTATGGATATAAGATCATGGACAAGAAGATCAATCATCTTTTCTATATGGATGACTTAAAACTTTATGCTCAGAATGATGGTGAATTGGAAAGGTTGCTGAAAACTGTAAGAGATTTCAGTGGTGACATAGGTATGAAGTTTGGTCTTGATAAGTGTGCTAAGGCAATCTTTAAGCAAGGAAAACTAGTGACATCTGACAATATAAAGTTAAGTATTGATACTGTAATAAAGGAATTAGATCAGGAAGAAACCTATAAATATCTAGGAGTAAACGAAGGAAATGGGATACAACAATCGTAGATGAAGAAAAAAATACGTACAGAATGCATCCGAAGAGTAAGGTCAATCCTGGAAACAGAATTAAACTCGAAGAACAAACTATCAGCAATCATCACTCTAGCAATACCTGTGGTTACATATAGTTTTAACGTGATAGACTGGAACTTAAGTGAACTCAAACAAATTGACACCAAAATTAGGAAGCAATTGACAATTGACAATTGGCAATTCACCCTAAATCAGATGTAGACCGTCTGTACGTCCCTAGAAGTAAAGGAGGTAGGGGGATTATGCGGTTGGAATTATCGTACAAAACAACAATTGGTCTCTTGCAATACTTAGATCTAACCAACGATTGGATGCTTTAATTAGCTAGAGTACATGAAAACTCCAAAAGGAATCAAATAAATTTTCTCAGGAATTAGGTATTGAGAGCAAAAACATCGAACATATGTTGCCAACATTGGCTGCTAAACATAAAAAACAAAAAGCGAAGAAGGTCGGACAAGAAAAACTTGAATCTAGGTGGCATGAAAAGCCTCTCCATGGACAGTTTGCAACTCGAAGCAAACACACTGATGTAGATGAAACTGCGACCCATCAGTGGCTTAGAAGCTCTGGACTTAAAGGGAAACAGAGGGTTTTATTCTTGCAGCCCAAGATCAAAGTTTGTTTACCAGAAACTATCAAGCTAACATCTTGCACAATGGCACTGACCCAAAGTGTAGGTTTTGTGAAGACAAGGTTGAGACAATTGATCACCTTGTGTCTGGTTGCTCAATATTAACACCAAATGAGTACAAAAATCGCCACGACAGAGTGGGCAAGTACCTGCACTGGAAGATCTGCAAACACTTTTCTATCGGAACGCAAGATAAATGGTGCAAACACCATCCAGAGCCGGTTGCTGAAGGTAAAGATGCTACAATCTTGTGGAACTTTCCAATTCACACTGATCGTGCTGTACAGGCGAATCGTCCAGATATCGTCATCAATGACAAAATAAACAATGCTTGCCTGTTTATAGATATGAGCATCCCTTCAGACAGGGGCGTCCCAGTGAAGGTGTTTGAGAAGATATCAAAGTGTAAGGACCTGGAGGTGGAGGTGGAAGGGATGTGGCATTTAAAAAACAAAACTTTGCCTGTTGTTATTGAAGCTCTTGGCCTTATATAGAAAGGTATGGATAAGTTTCTTGAACAAATACTGGGAAATCCAAAGTTAGAAGAAGTCCAAAATATAGTTTTAAACAGCACAGCGCATGTACTCAGAAGAGCCTTATCGATCTGAAGTGTTTTTGTGATCGTGAATTGATTTCACTGAATGTTTTGATTTGTGGTTGTTCTGCATATTTTGCATGGTTTTGTTGATGTTCCATTGCCTCAAACTTCAATCACCCTAGGTCGCTGGTAGTGGCTCGGTGTTTGATTTTAATTAGCAGATCTAAGGAAACTTTTGCATAAAAAAAAAAAAAATAATAATAATAGTAATAATAACAGTGATAACAATAATAATGATAATGATGGTAATAATGGTAATATTAATGATATTATTAATAATAGTATTAGTAATATTGATGATAATGAAATACTACTACTACTACTACTACTATTACTACTACTACTGCTACTACTAATAATAATAAGAATAAGAATAGATACTAGTTTATCTTATTATTATTATTATTATTATTATTATTATTATTATTATTATTATCATTATTATCATTATTATTATTTATTACTATTATTTTTTTTCATTATTATTATTATTATTATCCTTATCATTATTATCCTTATAACTATCATCATTATTATGATCATTATTATATAGTTGATTGACATTAATAATAATAATAATAATAATGATAATAATGATAATAATAATAATAATAATAATAATAGTAAAGTGATAATAATAATAATGATAATAATAATAATAATAATAATGATAACGATAAAGATAATAATAATAATAATAATGATGATGGTAATAATAATAATGATAATAATAATGATAATAATAATAATAATAATATGATTATAATAATAATAATGATAATAATAATAAGAAGAAGAAGAAGAAAAAGAAGAAAAGGAGCAGTAATGATAATAACAATAACAATAATAAAACAATTATAGAAAAAGTTGCAATGACAATGATAACATTGTAGTATAGAAAATCATAGTTGTAATGATAAAAGCAATGATAATAACAAAAATGATAAGAATCATATTATATAATGAATAATAAATGTAATGACAACAGTGATAATAAAGATAATAATAATAAAAAAATGATAATGATAATGATAGAAATAATTACGACAATAAAAATATAATAATGTTAATGACTATAATAAATTGGTGATGATGACAGTAATGATAATATTGATAATAACAACAAGAACAACAGCAACACCAATAATGATAATAATAATAATGATAATAATAATAATAATAATAATAATAATAATAATAAGGGTAATAATAATAATAATAATAATAATAATATAATAATAATGATAAAATAATAATAATAATAATAATAATAATAATAATAATAATAATAATAATAATAATAATAATAATAACAATAATAATGATAATGATAATAACAATAATAATAATAATTATTATTATTATTATTATTATTATTATTATTATTATGGGATTTTAAGCATTTCTGCACTGGCTGTTCTTATTGCCGTTTTTCTTCCTGTTAGGCGAGTCATAGCAAATGACTAAAGGCTAACAGTTGTCCTTCTCCTTTAAAGTTCTAGCACTTTTCTCAGTATTCTTGCCGTCCTCAATAAAGCAGTCTTCTGCAGTACTCTAACCTCAGGCCCAATGTCCATATTTTCAATCCAACATTCAAGATCTTTTGTAACGCTTCCGAGGGCACCAATCACTACTGGAACAACTTTTGCACATCGCAGTTCCCACAACCTTTTTATTTCCCTTTTCAGATCTTGGTACTTTTCTACCTTCTCTAATTCTTTTTCTGCAATCCTTGTATCTGCAGGTACGGCAATATCAACTATTAGAGCCTCTTTCTTTTCCTTATGAATTACTATAACATCTGGTCTTCTTGCCTGAATGACGTTATCACATTGTACATTGATATCCCACAGAATTTTCACCGCCTCGTTCTCAACAACACTCTCTGGGGTGTGTTCATACCACTTATCTGAATGCTCAAGCCTATGTTTCCTACACAAATCCCAGTGTACTTTCTTTGCCACGTTATCGTGACGTCTTTTGTACTCTTTCTGGGCTAATTTCTCGCACTCTGAAACAATATGTTGTATGCTTTCACCTCGTTTACCACACATTCTACACAGTGGACTGTCGTTGCTCTTATCTATATAATGCTTCACGTAGTTGGTCCTTATTGCTTGCTCTTGTGCAGCACATAGGAGTGCTTCCGTTTCAACCTTCAAATCACTCCTTGACAGCCATTCCCAAGATTTAACCCTGTCTACCTTATCTGGCATCTCTCTAACGAATTGCCCATGCTTTGCCTTTCCTGTCCTTTTTTGTTGAGCTCTTCTGCCTTTTTCCTCTGTCTGTATGGTTCCTGATGCACACACACCTCTTATCAACAACTCTTCTGAGTTTGCCACATAAAAACCTAAGCTGTTTTCTTCTCCTTTTACACATTGTTGTACACTGATAAGGCCACGACCTCCTTCCTTCCTTTTCATATATAGTCTGTCTACATCACTCTTTGGGTGCATGGCACCATGCATTGTCAGGTTTTTTCTTGTCTTTCTGTCGATACTTTTCAGTTCACTCTCTCTCCAGCTTATTATTCCTGCTCCATATCTGAATATTGCTACTGCCCAGGTATTAATTCCAGTTACTTTGTTTCTTCCATTCAGCTTGGACTTTAGAATTAACCTCAGCCGTCGCTTATACTCCTTCATTGTTTTCTCTTTCATTTCATTCTCCTTCACCTTATCTAATTCCACAATACCCAGATAAGAATATCCTTCTTGTTCAACTTCTTTTATTATCTCATCATTCGGTAATTCTATGCCCTCACATCTTACAATCTTCCCTTTTTTTTAGGACTAGAACCCCACATTTCTTGATTCCAAATTCCATGCCTATATCAGTACTAAAAATGTGAGTAGTCTGTATTAGGGAGTCTATCTGTTCTTCACTCTTGGAATATAGTTTTAAATCATCCATAAAGAGTAGGCGATTAAGTTTATACTCCTTTTTCCCCCACTCATAGCATATATTTACCTTTCTGAGTAATGACGATAATGGTATCATGCTCAAGACAAATAACAATGGTGACAAACTATCCCCTTGGAATATCCCTCTTTTAACATCCACCTCGCCGAGTTCCTCTCCATTGGAAGTTAAGGACAACTTCCACTGCACCATGCTTCTTTGCAAAAAACTCTCTCACGTTACCAGCTATTCCAAACATTTTCCATGCACTCACTAATCCAACTATGGGGAACGAAGTCATAAGCTTTCTTATAGTCTATCCACGCCATAGCCGATTAGTGTGCCCTTTCCTGCAATCCTTCAGGATTTTTTTGTCAATCAATAACTGATCTTTTGTACCCCGGGCTCTTTCGCCTGCAACCCTTTTGTTCATCAGGTAGTAGCTGTTCTCTGTCTAGGTAATCGTACATTTGATCAGCTATGATTCCTGTCATCAGTTTCCACATCAGTGGAAGGCATGTTATCGGCCTATAGTTCTCAACCGTATTCCCTTTCCTGGGATCCTTCTGGCACAACACTGTCCGTCCATGTGTTAACCATTTGGGAAGGGTATCCGTTCCCATCAAAATCTTATTTAGTTGATCAGCAATTCTGTCTTTCATGTTGGTCAGGTTTTGATCCAATATCCCTGGACACCATCTTTGCCTGGAGACTTCCAGTTTGGCATTTTTTAGCTTGTTTTCTGACATTTTCAATACTTATAGTGACCCCTTCCTGTGAGTGTCTCCCTTTAAATTCATCCTTTAACTCAGACAGCCATTCTGCACCTTTGTTATGTTCCTTCTTCACTGTCCAAATATCACCCCAAAACCTTCTATTCTCCTCAGCATCTGGTACCTCGTTTGTTCTAGCTTTATCCCCATTCAATTCCTTGTAAAAAAAATTCTGGTCAACACTAAATGTTCGATTTTGTCTGAACTGGTTAATCCTTTGATCGTATCTCTTAATTTTTGCACTTTTGGCAATCATTCTTTGTTTCAATTCTTCAACCACAGTTTTAATACCCTTCTTATTCACCCGATATTTCTCTTTCAGTCTCTGCAATTTTTCATTTTTCTTGTGGCTGAGTTCACCTCTTAAGTCTCTCTCTAGTATGTTTACATCTTTCCTTATTCTTTTGATATCATCTCCAATGCGGCGTTTCCACCAAGGATCTTTCTTAGCTCTAAATTCCATCTTCTTTAACCCTAGCTGTTCTGCAACCCATACAGTTGCTGCCCTTATCAATTCATTAGTTTCTGTGATGTTTTTGGTTTCAATATGGCGAATCACTTGATTTACTCTATTCATTTCTCTCTTCAGTTTGTTCTTATCAACCTTTTTAAAGGATATTCCATCTGCTGTTTTCTTTTCAACGTGAATTGTTCTTAGATTCTCAACAATTACCCTTTGACTTTCAGACAAGATATTCTCTAACACATCATCATCTTCGACAACAAAACCTCCATTTTGCTGATCATTTTCCTCCACATTTACATCATCCACCAAATTTTCCTCAACATCGCCATCCACAAAGTTTTCGTTATCTATCTCCCCTTTTTACCATCCTCCTCATCATTATTAGCTTCTCTTTCCTCTCCCTCTATAACACTTCTTTTTATCATTTCCAACTCAAGTTCTGAAAGCCAACCGTTCTTTCTGATGGCTCTGGCCTGGTCACATATACGTTGCTCAGTCGACTCAAACCCTCCTCTGTTCCTCCATTCTCTGAACATTCTTTGCCTGTATTCCATTTTCATCAAATGGTTTACTTCTGTAAAAACATTCCATAACTACTTTATTTACTTCTTTATTCCACTTTGTTCTCACAGTAGTAGGATAACGACCGGGTCTCCGCTGTCGAACCGGAGACCACCTGCCGGGCGAGGGACCTTCACATAAAGTTCCAGCCTCATTCACGCCGTTGTCTGGGTTATTTTGATTTGGCATTACACTCATAAAGAGGATTGTGGTGATAAGGTGTCACAACCACCAGTATTTTTATCGTGATACCATCACTAGGGAGCTTGCTATTCAAAGCTAAAGAGTCCCCCCCACCCATGAGACAGACTAGCCCCCGCCGGACGCCAACCCGGTACTTCATGGTCTCGGGGGAATTATTATTATTATTATTATTATTATTATTATTATTATTACTATTATTATTATGATGATGAGGATGAGGATGAGGATGAGGATGAGGATGAGGATGATGATAACAACAACAACAACAACAACAACAATAATAATAATAATAATAATAATAATAATAATAATAATAATAATAATAATAATAATAATAATAATAAGATAATGATGATGATGATGATGATGATGATGATGATGATAAAACAGTATTGATAAGTTATTAATAGTAATAATAATAATAATAATAATAATAATAATAATTATTATTATTATTATTATTATAAAAAAGGATAAAGATAATAGTAATAACGATAATAGGATGGTGATAAAAATGATAATAAAAAAGAAAATAATGATAACGATATGAGTAATGATGATAGCAATGGTAGTAATAACAATAATAATCATAATAATTAGTATAATCATAATACTGATGATAAAAGCATCAACAATGTAATGACATTAATAATAACAACTATAATATTTATAATAACAATAATAGAAGTAAGAATGAGAATTAGAATAATAAAGTTGACAATAGTAATGATAATACTGATGATGATAATAAAGCTGATAATAATAACAATAATAATAATAACAATACTACTACTAGTGCTACTAATATATATATATATATATATATATATATACTATATATATATATTATAATATATATATATATATATATATATATATATATTATATATATATTATATATATTATATTAATATTATTATAATATATTAAAATATAAAA
>NC_051387.1:30504384-30520831 GCF_015228065.2 Penaeus monodon | reverse complement strand
CTTGGCCGGCTGCCGGGGCGGCGCCGGTGGCCGGCTTTTCTTGGGGGCGCCCGGTCGCCGGTTCATTTCCCCCGCCCGCCCCCTTTCCCCGCAAGAAAAAATAGCCCCCCCTTTCTCCTCCTCGTCGTCGTCGTCGTCGTCGTCGTCGCGCGTGTCGTCGTCGTCGTCGTCGCGTCGTCGTCCAAAAAGGGCCCGGGAAAACCGTACGGTGCTCATGGGGAGGGGCCCCCCGAGCCGATGGCGTGTGCGTTTTATTCGCGCATTTTTTACCATTCTCCCTCCTGCCTGCCTGCCTGCCTGCCTCCCTGCCCCCCTGCCTCCTCCCTGCCTGCCTTCTTTTATCATCACTCATCACATCATCTCATCATCATCATCATCATCATCATATTATTATTATTATTTTTATTATTATTGTTTTATTTTTAAAAATTATTTTTTTATTTTATTATTATTATTTTTATTATTATTATATTATATTATTAATTATTATTATTATCTTATTATTTTTATTACTTTTTATTTTTTTATCATTATTTTTTTATTATTTTTTATTATTATTATTGTTGTTTTGTTGTTTTGTTGTTTTTTTTTAAAATGCACACACAAAAGTTGGAATCCTATTGACCAAATCCATAACCAAAACAGGCAAAACTTATTTAGTAAAAATAAAAAATATAATGTTATTAACCCTCCAGGCCAGATCACTAGAATGACCCAGAACGAAAGGAGTAAACACTAGCCCTAATTCTAGCTTCTCCGACTCAAACCCCACTAAAAAGGGATACAGGACCAAACTGTATGCCCCCTTACCGAAATAGAAAGAGATAACACCAACAAAGACCCCTCAATAAATAAAAAAAAATGAAAATTAAATAATAAAGGAGGGAAAAAATTTAAAAAATGAATAAACAAAATAGCCAAAAAATTAATTCTTTAAAAAGAACTAAAAAGACTTAAAAAAACACGGAAAAAAAATTTTCGTTTGAAGAATATGACAAAAGTAAAATCCCCAAACCATGTGGAATGAAAAATGAAAAAAAAGAAATCATAAAAAAAAAAATAATAAAATTTATAAAAAAAAAAAAAGACCTAAAAAGGAAATCTGGAAAAAAATATAAAAACATTAGCTGAAGCTAAAAAAAAATATTGAAGAAGAAAAAAGGATCCTGGAAAAATTCTGTCGTTCAAAAGATTTCAACACCCAACGAAAAAAAATTTGGAACTTCATTAAAAATAAAAGGAAAGGCTGCACAAAATAAATTACCCTCTCACTGATAAGACCAAACCCTCAAGCAAAAAAAAAATTAGAAAATTCAAAGAATATCAAAAAAAAATAAAAAAAAGAAAAAAATGTTTAAAAGATAATGAAAGGAAACTTCTAAAAAACCCTAAAACTTAGATAAATAAAAAGTCAAAAAAAAAAGTTAATTGGGGCTTAAAAATACAAAAAAAAAAATCATATGACCGGGTAAAATTTCCCTATGAATTTTAAAAAATTTTCTTCTATAATCCCAAAATAAAAATAAAACAATAATTCTCCTGATCAAAGGAGAAAAACCCCCCAGATTCTAAAAAAGCTCTCAAAAGCCAACCAAAAACCCGGAAAAAAACCAACAAAACAAATCATACAATTCTATAAATTGTTATTATATATAAATAATAAAAAAAATTTTATAATTGTATAAAATTTCCGTATAAATTGTAACATATAACAAAAAGATTAAAATGGGGGCTGGAAACAAAAAACAACTAAGTAGATCACAGGTTCAACTAAATCCACGACAAAGGAAAGCATTAAAACGAAGAAAAAAATATAACAAATGCAACAAGATAAAAAAAAGCTCTAGTTGCAGCATGATCTAAAAAAGCATTTGATACAGTAAATCATGATGCACTACTAAAAAAAATGGCTAATTTGGGAATAAAGGAAACCAATAAAATGGATACATAACTTTCTAAAGAAAGAACATTCCAAATAAAATAGGAAATCAAAATCTGTACAAGGAACAATATCAAGTGGCGTTCCACAAGGATCCCCTCTAAGCCCAACACTCTTTAACATCATGATAAATGATCTAAAACTGAGAGAACTAAAAAAAAAATATATACGCAGATGATATAACAATAATAACCACAAGTAAACACCTAAACGAAGCCTAAATAACACTGAAAGAGTTTAAAAACAAGTAAAAGAATGGGCAGACACCTGGGATCTAAAGATAAATTTAACAAAAAGTAAGCTGCTATATTTCACAAACAAAAGAAGAGTACAGTTACCTAAAATCAAAATAGATAATATAGAACTAGAATTTACTGATAGTCAAGATATCCTGGGATTAAGATTTGATCACCAAAACTAAAACGGACAAAACACACAGAAAACATCAAGATAAAATCTATAATCAGAATAAATATAATGAAAAAAATATCCTCATATAACTGGGGAGCAAAGAGATAATCCCTAATGAAATTTTATAATATTTATGTAAAACCAAAAATAGAATATGGTTTGGCCATATATGGAACAGCAAAAAAAAACAGAATTAAAAAAAAATAGAAACGATACAAAACACAGCTCTCAGAATATCAACAGGGTGCTTTAAGTCAACTCCACTAATATCACTACAAGCCTTAACAAATAAACCTCTGATAACAGACAAAACAAATGAATTAGCTTGTATACAGTTAATAAATTATTAGAAAAAACAAAAAACATGCAATTAAGAACTAACAATAAAAAATATCAGAGAACAATTATAACAAAAGATAAAAATTCCTGACCATAAAACCATTGAAACCTGCAAAAAAAAAAATCAATATAAATATAACAGAAACGAAAATATAACTCCAGTACAAATATAATCCAGTAACTCCTTGGTATGATCTTTCCCATAAATTAGTAACAAAGTTCATGACAACTTCACAAAAGACCTACACAAGAAATATAAAAATGCAATTCCAAATGCTAGCAACACAAAATATGAAAATCATCAAAACATATTCACAGATGGATAAAAATAACAGAACCTCAATCAACGTCAGCAGCAATCTATGCAGAACATAACAAACTTACAACAGTTTGGAAATTACCTAAAAATACTCAAATCATAGAGGCAGAAATATTTGCAATAAAAGAAGGATTGAATTACATAAACATCAACAATCTAACAAATACAGTAATCTTTACAAATCACTCTCTCTTAACATTGAAAAATCACAAACCCATAAACTCAAACAAATACATATGAAACACAAAAAACTAATTACACTTTAAAAAAAAACAAAACAAAAAACATCACAATACAATGGATCCCAGCACATAAAAGCATAACTGGAAATGAAATTGTAGATCTTGCAGCAAAGAAAGCTCACGAATTAGAAAATTCCCCAACATTCCCCAAGATATTAATAACATAAGTAAAATACATAAAAGAAAAAGTAAAAGACATGGGAAGAACAATTTAAAAAGAACCCTGATCACAAAAGCCTATTACCTCAATGATAACAATCCTCAACCATGGTCTAGATCAGAAAACAGAAAATTAGATGTATGTCTTACAAGAATACTAACTAAACATACAAGACTGAAAAAAACACCTTCACAGACTAAATCTAGAAACCACCAAATTGCAGATGGTGCCAATCCAGTAAAAACAATTAAACCTTAACATTGAAATCCCCAAAGATTCCTTTCTGAAAGAAAAAATTTATTAGAGACATTAAAAAGATAAAAATAACTAACCCAAATATTCGTCTATTTATTCGGGGAAAATCAACCTCCTGAAAAGATACTACATACTAAACACTTAAAAACTTCCTTCAAAGAAAAGAAAAATAAATATATAAAACAAGAGATCAAAACCTTCAAAAAAGAAAGATTCCAAAAAAAAGATCCGGGATTAAAAAAAGAAGTCAAAAACCCTAAAAAAGAAGAAAAGACATTAAAATAAAAAAAAAAAGGTTCAAAAATGGAGAAAAAAGCCTACAATACAATCAACTAGAATAAAAAAAATTATTAGAAAAAAGCAGACTTATAATAAGAAAAAAAAAAAGGAATCAAGGAAAAGTTCTTAACAATAATTTTAAAACTCCACCAAAAAGATTGGAATTTTCAAAGAAACAACAAAAAAAACAATTTAAATGGAAACCACAAATAGAAAAGCTTCCCAATAAAAAATATTACCAAAAACTAAAAAAATTCAAAAATGAAACCTAAGTAAAAGCCCAAAAAAATGCTGTGGGCCCTAGAAAAAAAGACTATTTTTTAGGAAATAAATGAAATAGAAAAAGAAATACCCCACTGGAATTTAAAAAACACATCAAAATTAAAAAACAAAAAAGCATCGGGACCAATAAATTACAAGAATTTTACAAAATATTCCAAACTTAACTAGATCAATTTTAAATCTTTTTTAACTCAACTGGCCCAAAGGAGAATTCCAGACTCTTAAAAAATGTACTGAAATCCATAATAAAACTGGAAAAAACCCTCAAAGAAAACTCTTATAGTTTTTATGAATTTCATGTTTTGGGGAAGATTTCGAAATATTATAACAAAAGTTAAACAGGTGCAAACATAACAACAAGTTAGAAAAAGATTAAACGGTTTCAGACCTAATAGAAATACACGATCTTTACATAAAATGACATAAAAAAAGCTTTCAAAAAAAAAATCATCATGCACATGTACGATTTGAAAAAGCTTTTGACACCCCATCATAAAGCTTACAACAAAAATTCAAACTAGAATTATGGGAAAACCTCAAAAAAATGGTTTAAAAAAAAAAAAAAATTAGAAAAAGAACATTCAAAAAAAAATTGGAAATCAAACATCAAAAGGGTAAAACAAAAAGTGGCGTCCCTAAAGGTTCCCCAAAAGTCCAGTTCTATTGAAATATTGCTAAAATGACCTAAAATTTCAAAAAAATTTGAAAAAAATATACGCAATGCATAACCTACTACAGTAACAAAAACCTATTAAAGCTTCCATAAAATATAAGTAAATTACAAAACTAAAAGGGCCAAAAATTGCAAATTTTAAAATAAAATTTACAAAAAGTAAAATTAAATTCTTCTCAAACAAAAAAATAAACCAATTACCAATATAAATAATACCAGAAATAAAAAATATCAAAGTCACAAAATTCTTGGGTTAAAATTTGATCACCCAAAATAAATGGGGAAAAAAATATTCTAAGTAAAAATGAAATAATTGAAAAAAAATAACTTCATAAACTGGGGGGAACAGGAAACATTATTAAATTTTTTTAAAAAATCATAAAAAAATAGAATACGGAAAAAAAACAATCTATGGAGCACAAAAAAACAGAATTAAAAAACGAATCTTACAAAATCAAAACAACCTAACCAAACTGGCAACTGGGTGTCTTTAAAAACTGCAATCTACTCTAAAAAACTTAACAAAAGTTTTCCCCCTTTAAAAAAAAAAAATAAAAGAACTTGAATGTATAAATTAACAAAAATACTAAATAAACCTAAAACAACACATTAAGCAACAAATAAAATGCATAAAAGAATTAAAACCCCAAAAAGACAAAAAATCACTATACCTGAGCTACAAAACAAAACAAATCTAAATCTAGACGTAACTCCAAACGTGATTCAAATATATCCCCTACCCCCATGGCATATATCTCAAGGTAACAAAAAAAACTTTATTGGGCAACATAACAAAAATACTCCCCAAATCACCATTCAAAATCAAAATCGGGTTAATAAACTTAAATATAAAAAAATTTAAAAGAATTTTTTTTTGAAAGCTCAAATAATAGAAACCACAATCAAAAATCAGCACAATTTCATCCAGAAAAAAACCAAAAACTATTTGGAAACTACCTCCTAAATAGAAATCCCATGCAAATTTTTCCATAAAAAAAGGATTAATTATGCAATAAAAAACAAACTGCTAAAACAGTAATTTAACAACTCGCAAACATCAATACAAAATAAATTTAAAAACCCAAAACCCCTAACTACAACAGATTGTATATGAAAAACAAAAAAAAAATAACTTTCTCTCAAAACCCCAAACAAAATTTTGTCAGGATTCCATCCAAAAAATATAAAAAGAAAAGAAATTGCTGATTTAGCTGCTAAGAAAGCCAGAAATAAAAGCCCATACCACAACCCAAATTGTGTCATAAAAAAAATCAAATTTAAAATACCAAAAAAAAAAAGGGGTCAAATTTAAAGAGAATTTAAAAAAAAAAAAAATCTCATCAAAAATAACTCCAAAACCATGGACCAGAAACCAAAACAAAAACAACACATCATGACATGATTATAACAACACTAAGACTAAAACACCTTTTCGAAAGAAAATGGGAAAAAGACCCCCTTTCTGTACATGGTGCGAACCAAAAAGAAACTATGAACAAAGTTATTACTTCCCAGATTCCTCGCACAAACAAAACAAAAAAGGCATTAAAATATCCAAAATAAAAGACATTGTATAAAACTTTTTTGGGGGCGACAACCCCTATAACAAATACTACAAAAAACAAAAAGCCAGAAAAAAGAGGATCCAGGGGATATAGCGCAACCAGAAACCCTAAACAAAAAGAAGAAGAACATACCCCATAACACTAGAAATATCATAAAAAAATTTTAAAAAAACAGTCAAAAAAACTGGGAAATAAAATTCTAAAAACAAAAGACTACTTTATAAAAAAAAACCAACCAAAACCCGTGGACAAGATAAAAAAAAATAGGAAGTTAGATGTATGCAAAAAAGAATTTTAAAAAAATATACAAGACTAAAACAACACTTACATAGACTAAAACTTGAAAATAAACCCTAAAATGCTGATGGTGCAGACAAGAAGAAGAAACAACTGAACATCTGATATTACAGTGTCCAAGATTCAACTCCTACAGAACTTACTTACTAATGCCCTAAGGAAAGTAAAAATCAATAATCCAAAACCTAATCTCTAATTACAATCTCAGATCTACCACCAACTAAAAGGTACTACCAATTTAGTCTATTTGTTTATAATACTTTCAAACAATTTCCCAATACATGATATTCTACTAAAAAATTTGTACGATTTTTTATCTGATGGGGCTTTACCTGGCTTTATTATTGGATTTTTCTAACGATTTCTTTAGTTCCTTAGGATATTCTCCTTTTAGCCAGTAAATATTAAAAAATAAAAGAAGACCTAACAGGATTCAGACCAAACAGCTCAACCATAGATGCTCTACAATAAAAACTACCAAATCAACAAGCTTTTGCAGAAAAAATATGCTCTAATAGCATGCCTAGATCTGGAAAAAACTTTTGACTCAGTAAATCATGAAGCAATAATAATAAAAACAGCAAAACTTGGAATTACAGGAGCCCCACTCAAGTGGATCATGGACTTCCTAAAAAACAGAACTACCAAATAGTCATAGGTAATAAAAAACATCAGAAGAAAACATATCACATAATGACAAAGATTTAACACTAACAAAAGAATTTAAAAAAGTAATATATGCAGATGACTTCACAATTAGAGCAATTAATAATATCTAGCAGAGGCGAAAAATACACTAGAATTTGGGTTAAAAAAATAATAGAATGGGCAGAAAATGGAATTAACAATAAATCTGACAAAAAGTAAACTCATGTGCTTTACAAAAAAAAAAAAAGACAAATACCAATGATGCAAATAGATAACAAAGTACTTAAATTCACAACTAACCACACAATCCTTGTCCAAATTGATGCTCCAAATTAACTTGAAAAACCACATTTAAAATCTAAAGATAAATTGCTCAAATAGGATAAACTTTAAAGAAAATATCTTCAACAACATGGGAGCAAATAGAGAAACCATAATAAAATTCTATATATTTATAAAAAACCCAAAAATAGAATATGTATCTCATTCTTTGTACGCCAATACAAAATGAAAAAAAAGAAATAAACAACAAAGCCCTAAGAAAGCTACAGGCTGCTTAAAAACCCCCCCAAAATTCATTTACGTCTCCAAAAAAAATGCCTTGAAAAACAAAAAAAAAGAATTGGTGTATGCAAAGATGAAATACTAGAAAAAAAAAGAACCCAAATGAAAGAAAAGTAACAGCAAAAATGAAGAAAAAAAACCCCCCAGAAAAATAAGAGAGCTAGTACACAGAGTAAAAGAAAATTTCAGTTACAAATAAATCAAAACAAAAAAATACCAACATAACCCTATTCCACCTGGTTTTTATATTACATAAAAAAATAGAAACTAAACTTCATAAGATCTAACAAAAAATTCCCAGAACAAATACTAAGAGTAAATTTTTTAAAGAGGGAAAACACAAATATTTAAATTATAAAAAAAAAATACAGACTGCCCCAAAATTAAACACAAGTCAACCTCACACCTTTAACCCAAAGATAAAAAAAAAAAACAATAGGGAAATTACTGATGAAAAAGAAATAAAAAGGGGGCAAACTTTTAGCATAAAAAAAGGGTTTACCTTTTCCAGGACAAAAATTAAAACTCATAATATTCTCAATTCGAAGTCACCCTTCAACTAACACAACTTAAACCCAAAACTATAAACACATCAATTTAAAATACGGCAATGTATATAACTTCAATAAAAAAACGACACAAAAATACAGGGGATACCATCCCCCAAAAACATAAGGGAAAACGAATAGGGATCAATTTCAAAAGGCGCTAACAAACAATCCAAACCATATATGGGGGACAAAAAAAAAGAAAAACAAAAAGAAAAAAATTTTTTAAAAAAATGGAATACACATTAAATACAACCTAAACACAAAAAATTCCCTTCTGAAAAACACGGATCCCAACCAGGGAAAAGATAAAAAAACAAAAAACTAGATGTTTGCAAACCAACCAAAAAAACAAAACAACATTGAACCAATATCTACACAAAATAAAAAAAATAAATTACCCAAAATGAGATGGTGTCACATCAAAAAAATATAGAACTATAAATTCAATGTCCCAAAATTTTACTCTTAAGAACAGAGCTAAAGGAAGCACTGAAAAAAACAAAAAATAATCCTAATATAGATTTATTGTTCAAGGGGCTGATCTCTAACCAATAAGAAATCTACATTTTTAAACACGCCAAATATTTGCGAAAAAAAAAACTAAAAGAAATAATATAAAAAGAAGAAAACTAGATCTAAGGGGGTATAGACCCATACTATAGTCTAAAACCCTTAAAAAAAAAGAAAAAAGGTACTACATTTTGAACAAAAATGAAAATTTCTACGCGAACAAGATAATTGACTACATATAAAATACAAGAAAAACAGAAGAAAAATCCAGGGGATATAGACAATAAAATAGTCTAAAACCCTATAAAAAAAGAA
This sequence comes from Penaeus monodon, assembly GCF_015228065.2. Classification (NCBI taxonomy): domain Eukaryota; kingdom Metazoa; phylum Arthropoda; class Malacostraca; order Decapoda; family Penaeidae; genus Penaeus; species Penaeus monodon. The sequence continues at coordinate 30,511,482 of NC_051387.1, read as the reverse complement.
AATTAAGCATACAACAGCTAAAAAATACTACATATTAAGACACCTGAAGCTCTTCCTACAAAGAATGAAAATAATAGATATAATTTTAAAAACTCCAACCACCAAAGAAGAATCAAGAAACATAGATAAAGGGAATATAGACTTTAAGCTGACTGTCTGCCCTGGACCCCTCTCCCCCCACCTGCGCCTACCCTTAACTAATGCCCGAGGAGGAGCAGCCCCGGAAACGCTGCAACGGTTCCAGGGCTGCTCGTTGGCCAAGGCCAACGAGGAGCCTCGTCCACACTCCATGGGCTTAACGGTTGACGCCCAATTCAGACTCGCAAATGCAACACAAATACTGTAAAAGCTGCTCTGACTCTAATCCTCGCTGCCCGCACTCCAGCAGCAAGGGCACTTTGGCATCGAGTTCGAGTGCCTGGCTGGCACCTCAGACGCTCATCATCACCTTTCCACCTTCATGCTGGCCCTGCGCCTCCGGCCCCGCAGGCTCGGGCTCCCATGGGGCCCCTGCGAGCCCGAGGAGGAGGACGTCGCTCGAGCGGAGGCCGAAGCGACGAGGCGCGAGGCTTCGTGGGAAGGACGAGCAATTACTTTTATTCCTTGCCAGAAAGACATTCTTTATCGTAATATTTAAGTAATTTGAATTCAAATTAACATGATTCCAGCATAAAGTAGGACGATTTACAACCATATCCTGGTTACATAAAGATAAAAGAAAACGGAACCATAAAAAATGTATCGGTCAATAGAGGAAAATATGTAATATACGTAATTGATATGAGTGAACGTAAGTCAGAGTACACGGTCTTACGACATACTGTCCTTAAAATTCATTTTTGTGTTACCGTTCCCGCCGAGACATGTCACTTTGACGAGCACGATTTTCGGGGACAGAAGATAGAAATATATAACGTGGTGTGGTGTGTGTGGTGTGTGTGTGTGTGTGTGTGTGTGTGTGTGTGTGTGTGTGTGTGTGTGTGTGTGTGTGTGTGTGCATATAGATCAATATATAAACACAGATAGATAATAAAAAAGATAATAAATAGGTAGATGTGCACACACACACATAGACATATGTATGTGTGTTTGTGTGTATGCGTGTGTTTTAGTACATAAATGTACATAAGTATATCATATATGAATTGACTGCATGCAAATATATATATATATATATATATATATATATATATATATATATATATATATATATATATATTGTTACGCTGATCGCCTCATCTCTCTCTGCCACCAACACAAGGCAGGCTAGGCAGACGGCGTGCTATCCACAGGGTCGTGAACACTGAACAGCTCCAAGAGGCACCGAGCACCACAGTTCCCAGAACACCAGGAGGGGAAACACCAAGTGGCGAGGCAGGGCATGAAATAATCACAAAATGACAGTATTTCCTTTATTTACACAAGTTATTTTCCCGTACAATTTTCTATAGGCACAATACAGGGGGAAATCAGCATGTCACACTGCAGGATACAGCTTATAACAAGGCAACACAAAGTTTTATCAGGTCACAAGGGCACACACAGGTCTTCACAGGAGCAGCACCCAACTGCCTCTCCGGCTTGTTCCTCGCTCCTCCGCTCACAGCCAGCTGCGTCATGTTTGCCCAGGTCCCTTCATGTTAACACATGTTTCGCACAGAGACAAAGACCCTCTGGCGTAGCACTATCCCCCCCAAATCAGCAGACGACCCGTCTGCTCTGACATACCTAAACAGAAAAAATACAGAAAATTTAAATAAAATTAGCCCTCAGGACAAACAAAATTCTTTCAACGAAAGTAACCGTAATTGAAAATCAGTTCTCAGAAACACAAAAATCTTTCATCCAGCCTGGCTTTCTTCGCTCTCGCTGGGGTCGCTCTGGAGGAGGTGTGGGCGGCGGTAGATTGGCAGTGGCACCCAGAGGGGTATCTCCTGCTCCAAGAACTGGCTCATGGTCACCACTGACGTCTGTTGCATCGCCCTCACCGTCCAAATGCTCGTCCTCATTTCGGTCAGCGTCTGCCACGCCCTCATCGCCGCTACTGGGGCTAACGTCATTTTTTTCACCATGGCCCCAGGAGTACTTCCTGGCCCATGGTAACGGCACAAACCGTCCACGTGGACAACAGACGGTCGTTTTCGCCCTCTGCGAATTCGATGGGTTTATATCAAAAAGGGGCCGCTACCACTGTGTATGGCCCTTCCAGGGGCTCTGTAGCTTCGGTGAGAGCCCTCGCTTCCGACGCGGGTTATGTAGCCACACTCTGTCACCTATGTTGTACCCACTTCCCTCATGCGCCGGTCTTAGGTCCCCTTTCATGGCATGGCCAGCTACCTTGACTTCCCACGCAGTCGTCGGTGCACCTCCGCCAGGTTAGCGGCGCTCCGGTGCGCCAAGTCCTCGAGGAAGTCAGGCAACGGCCCCACACCAACCAACTCCTTGCTCCCCGACGACTCTTCTGGATGCTCCACTTCTTCACAAGTGCCCAGCTTTGCACCAGCTGGCACCATCTGGGCCTTATCGGAGAAGTTAGCTACCAACACTGTAACTAACCCCTCCCCTGGTCCAACAAGGCTCCGCCCAACTGCTACGCCATCAGCCAGCTGCAGGTTTTGAATGGGCTCCATGTGGCCCTCTACTCCACCACCCACTCTTGACAGTCGACACCGGATTCTAGACTCTGTCCTGGGGGCAAGGTGCAGTCGCTCAGCCGTAACTACCTCTGCACTCCCAACCTCTGGAAGCAAGGGCACCTCTTCACCGTGCACCCTCACCAGCTTCCATCCAAGGTCGACACACGCCTTACTCTGCGTCAGGTAGTCAAGGCCCAGCGAACAGTGCTCATCCAGATCGGCCACATACCCCCGGGCAGCCGATGCACCGTGCTGCCCACGCCAATACGAGCCTCCACTGGTCCCTTGAGCTGCACACAATGCCCCGTGACACCACACAATCTCTGTGGTGCATCTGGAAGTCGCATAGTGGCCAACATATCAGGCCGCACTAGGGTCTTCTTAGCCCCAGTGTCCACTGTCAGGCAGCATGGCTTCCCATTTAAATGAGCCCTCCACCTGCATCGTGCTGGTTCGATGGCAGCTTACCCAAGTCGGGCCCCGGGAACCGAGGAGGCTGGGTTTTGGCCCCCCTTTTCCAGCCTGTCCGAGTTTTCCGCCTGTACCACTTCCTTAGCCTTAAGACATGCACCCCGGATGCTGCCATACCTGCCACAGCCTTGCGGCACTGCTGGAAGGCATCAAAAACCGTCCAGTTGAGAGGACCGTGTTCTCCGCTCCCTCCGACACCGACTACGTCTGTGCCCTTCCTCACCGCAGCCCCAACACAAGCCTTGGAAAGTGCTCAGGCTCACCTTCCTCAATGCTATCTTCTCCACTTTAGCTTTCCGGCCCCGGAGGTCATGGCGGGCTGAGCAGCTGGGCCCCAGGCCACTGGTTGTCTTCAGGGAAAGGGCCCCGAACTCCAAGGCCCTCGCCAGCGCCACCGCAGGTCCTCAGGGTGTGCCTGCTTGACGTAGATTTGCAGCTGCTGGTCCTGCAAAACGTCAACAAAGAAATCACGGGTCAGGACCACAATCATCTCTTCCGCAGCCGCAGGGTACGACCTCCTTACCAGTGCCTCCACATCCTGCGCCAGCTGGGACAGTGTCTCGCCACGCTCACGAGTCCGCTTCTTCAAGCGCGCCCGATATACCTCGGGCTGATGGTGGTGCCCGAAACGGCTTCTCAAAGCCTCCACCACGCTGGTGTAAGAGGCATGTTGGGATGCCGGCAGATGCCCCAACACTTCCACCGCGGGGCCCCTTAGCGCTGTTACCAGCTGCAGGGCCTTCTCTTCCTGGCTCCAGCCCTGGGGAATGCCAGCATTTCAAATTGGGCAAAAATATGCCTCCCAGGCCCACCTTCCCCTGGTACTCAGCGGTTTTTACGCCTCACAGAATGTCTGGAGGCCGAGGGGCTGTGGGGTGGAGAACGCGTGCCGTGAACTAACACGCCCGGGGGGAAGGAATGGGGTGAGGGAGGCAATGAGGCGGGTTGACTGGGTCCGAGTTTGCCGCCACCTATACCCAAGGGAGCGGTACCGATGGGTCCCCAGCCTTCTACAGCACCACTGGCTCCGACACGACGTTGCGAGGCCCGGGGGTTTCCTGCCACGGACCCCAGGCAGACCCCAGTAAATCTGACACTCTGGCATCTGTTGCCAGAACCTCGTCTGCCTTCTTTGCTTGCAACGTTAGTACCTCGTGACGCCGCCTTTCCGCCTTCACTTCCTCCCTCAGGCCCTGAACCTCGCCCTTCAGAGTCTGCACCTCCTCCATCAGTTCACTCTTCACGCTGTTGCAGGCCTTGTCGGTGTACTGCTGAGTTTCCATCTTCACAGATGCAAGATTGCTCTGTAGCACCTCAACAAGTTGGCAGAACTGTTCCTCTGCCTTCCTTGCCTGCATCTCGACGAGATGGTGCGCCTGCTCGTGTGCCCTCTGTGCCTGCTCTTCTGCCCTTTTGCCATTTCCTCCCTCATACCGGCCAGCATGGCAGTGATCAGGTCCATCTGGCTCGGCTTCACCTCACTCGTGCCTGCCTCAGTCATAGCCTCCTCTCCCTCATGGCTGCCGCCATTTTTGGACGACATGATAAATCGGCGTGTCTCACTGATCAAATATCACAAATCCCACTCCTGACACCATTTGTTACGCCGCCCCCCTCGTCTCTCTGCCACTAACACAAGGCAGGCTAGGCAGACGGCGTGCTATACACAGGGTCGTGAACACTGAACAGCCTCCAAGAAAGGGACCGAGCACCACAGCGTCCCAGAACACCACGAGAGGAAACGCCAAGTGGCGAGGCAGGGCACGAAATAAACACAAAATGACAGTCTTTCTTTTATTTACACAAGTTATTTAACCGTACAATTTTCTATAGGCACAATACAGGGGGGACACCAGGGATTCACACTGCACGATACAGCTTATAACAGGCAAAACAAAATATCAGTCACAACGGCACACACGAGGTCTTCACAGGAGCAGCACCCAAAGCGTCTCTCTTTGGGTTGTTCTCCGCTCCAGCCAGCTGCGTCATGTTTGCCCAGGTCCCTTCATGTTAACACATGCCCAGGTCATCCTTTTCATGTTAACACATGTTTCGCACAGAGACAAAGACCCACTGGCGTAGCATTATCATCATTATTATCTCCATTATTATCATATATTATCATCAGTTGGTAGTGGTGGTGCTGGTTGTGGTATGATTATAATTATTACTATCAACCTAATATTTGCGAAAATTATCATTTTACTCGAAAAAAGGTCTTTTCTCCCCAAAAAGTCTTTTTTCGAAAAGATTTAGCCTTTTTTTCTTTTTTTCGGTTTCTTACTTTCCCTTTTTTAAATTTAAAAATAACTTTTATTGTTATTCCCACATAATTTAAAAATTATCATCATTTTTTTCTCATATAATAAAAATGGCGAAATGGTAAGGTTTTTAAAAGCAATGCCATTGTAATAAAAAATACAATAAGAAAATTGCAACTATAAAAAACTTCAATATAGAAAAAAAAACCTCTAAACGAAAAAAAACAAATTATTTTAAAACGTATAATCACTCTATAAGCCATAATTCGTACAAATGATGAAAGCCACGCTTTATAGCCTTTTCATTTTCAATCGAGTTCAGTAACACCGTGCCCCATACGGAGAGGTCTGTGGGGCCCCTGCTCCGGTTGCCCTCGTCCCCTTTCACACGAACCTCTTGCGTCATTACAAAAAAATTGTACCAAAGGAAATTTAGAACTTTGGTGCTCTAAATCCCCAAGTCCCCGTAATGCAATAGTGTGTGCTAAAAGTTATGATTGTACGAGAATTTGAAAAAATTCCTCTACCCATGCAAAAACTGCTGTGGTAACCGTTGGGTGATGCCCCTTGTCCCACGCTATATATCACCTTCACGAGCGGGCGAGCCGGGTGCGGTTTTCCCCCACGATGGGGGAAACCCCAATGTAAAAACTAGGGGGGCGCGGAGATAAATGTCCCCCCCTCCCGCGGGTGAAGAATCGCTTCATCCCCGTATTTTTGTGATGTCCACTGAATCCTTGCCTGCAACGGCATGCACTGAAGGTGATCCTGAAAGGGGAGTGACGGCTTTACATTATGAAATCGAAAGCAAAGAAAAAAAGAAAAACCCGACACCCTAAGAACCACTGGCACAAAAAAGAATTACGTCCGCCTCGCCTTCCCTGAAGGCACAACGAAATCGAAAAAATGAAAGGCTGCAGGACCCCCGGCAACGACCCCCGCCCCGGGGGGGGACCCCCCTCGACCTTTTGGGAGACCTCTCTCCTCACCGTATGGTAGTCCTCGCCCCCGCAGAATACATTACGAACTTTTTAAAGGGTCAATTGGGGGATTACCTTCAAACTATGTGATGAAACCCCAAAAAAGAGAAAAAAATTTATGAATACTTTTGGGCCACTAAACAAGGGTCTTGATCTGAAAATGTGTATGCACCGACGGAGTTCACAAAGGGCCCTAAGAGTCAAAGGATGGGCAACCCTTGAACCGATCCCCTTATATGGGAAAAGGAGAGCAACCACCTCCAAGTAATCCCCCTTCTTTGGAAAATACATGCCCCCACCCGTGCGGCCCTGGGGGCCCCCTGTGTCTGCTTAATGAAAGGAAGTGGGCCCGTAGCTAAGTATTGAAGGGCAAAGGGACGCTGTGCAAATGTGGGGACCACTAATCCCCCGGGGTGCCATCGCTGCTGCAGAAGGGGAGAGTACTGCAATGCACCATCTTTTTCCCATCAGGTAGGGGTGGGGTGACAGGTTGACTGCCCGGCACTGGGGGGGCCGGCCCCCCCCTCCCTGTCCCCCCCCCCCCCCCCCCGGGTCCAGCACCGACCGCATGACCAGGCGGCCCCCCCAACCCAACCCGCCCGCGTGCCGGGGGAACGCCCGACCTTTCCCTGTGTGACGACCGCCAAGATTTTTCCCCGGGGTGCCCGCGTGGGGTGAAGAGGCCACCCAACTACGCGACAAGGTTTCGCAGTGGGAGAAGGGGGACAAAAGGATGCTGAAAATCTC
>NC_051387.1:30494609-30504284 GCF_015228065.2 Penaeus monodon | reverse complement strand
CTCCTTTGGACGGGGTCGGTTTTTCCCCCCTTTGGCCGTGGACGGGGCAAAGGGAACCTGAGCCTTTGTTTTCAGGGCATCTGGCAGCAAAGACCCGTGGATTTTGTGGCGTGGAGCTTCACCGTTGGGGCCCCCGGGGGCCTCCTTGAGGCCCAAAGCCCCCACTTTGAAAGGCCGGGTTTTCCTTTTTCCGGGGGCAAGGGGCAACTGAGTTTTTAAGGGGCATTTGTTAAGAAACCCCCGGGGGGGGTGGGGGAGGAGGTTGGGTTTTGGACCCACCAGGCCCCAAAACCTTTTTTGGGAAACCAAAGAACTTCTACCCCTTTTTCTGGGGGTTTCACCGGGGCATTTTACAATTGGGACGGGGGTTTTAAAGGAAAGGGGCAGAGAGTGGGGTAAGAAGCACCGGAGGGCAGGGTGTGGGAGGAGGGGGGGCTGAACCCAAGAAAAGGCCTCCCGGGGGCAAACAGCACCCAGGCACGTCGCTTTGCCTCTGGAAAACAATTTTCTCCTTGCCCTTATTTTTGGGCCCGGGGACATTTGTATCTCCTTGATGCCCCGTTTACCACACTTTACAATACTCTTATTTGCCATTTCCTTAAACGCAAGAGTTGGCTTACCCCCCAAAACCCCTGGCAGGGAAAAGCACTCTGGGTTGGCTTTTGGGTTTTCCCTTGGGGGGTGTATCCAACTTAAATGTTTGGTAGATAATTTTAAAAATTTAAAGGGGAAAAACTGGTTTTTGACTGTTCCAAACCCCAAAACTTTTCTTAAAACTTTTTTACTGCCCACTTTTAAAATTCTCTAGTTCCCTAACATTTCCCCCTCAAATACCCATCAGCTCGGGAAAAGAAAAAATTCCTTTACACTGTTTGAGGGTTTTGTGCGGAGAACAGGGACATTGAGCCCCGGGATGTGCATATCGCACGCAGACGGTAACTTACTGGTGCGAACCTAAACTTTTGGGCACCTTTCCTCTGGGGGGTGAGCAGGATCCGTTGACGTACCTAAAACTATTTTCCAAATGTATTCAAAAATTCAAAAGACCCTGATTGATACCCATAAATAGTCCCTCACTATAGGTATTATTATATAAAATACTTTCTATTACCATTTAAGATTTCCTTAGGGGTTTGAGAGGCCCTTTTTCCCCCTTTTTTCCGGGTTTGGAGCTCGAAACCTATGACCCCATTTTGTTTTGGAAGCTAAAAAGGTTCCAGAGTGACAATATGTTGTTCCAGAGGGAAGGTGGGGGAATTGCTTTGGGCACAGGAAGAGACTAGTCTTTGAAAATTTGTAGTCCCCTACTTTTTGGAATTTTTTTTCCCCCCCCCCCCCCACCATGGAGTCCAGCGAGGGGAAGCTATGTTGGGGCTCAAAATCCCCCAAACAGCCACAGGGGTAATGAGGAAAATACCAGCCCTATTACATTATGATGGCAGTCCGGACCTATGCACTCCCGACTGAAGTCCTGCTTGACCCTACCCAAATTTTGACTAGTAATTGACTTCCCGGGGGCCTTGATCAAGCCACCCGTCTAACCAAAATAAGGACCAAAGAGTTGTGTCCTAGTGCAGGGCACAGCGGCAGCCTTGCTCCCCCTCCGGGGACTCCGGGACCCCGGAAATTTGGGATTCCAAGCACGGCAAAACACACGGGGGAGAGTTCTCCCTGGTCCAAGAGGGAATAAACCAGGGGTGGGACACACCCCCTTCCATAGGCCTTTGGGTGCTCCAGGAAGCCTTTTTGTCTCATCCCCCAGTACCCCCCCAGTAGGGGTCCCCCTCTGGCCGGCTCCCAGATCATGGGGGACCTAAACCCCCCCACCGCGGAAAGGCGGCTTCCGTTGGGGGGGACCGGGGGTTAAAGTCAGTGGAGATGGCTAGGGCTACCCCCGGAGGGTGACCATTGCTGGGGCCCGCCAGTAGTAGGTGTGCCCATCATTTGACCATACCACACCCGGGTCTTCTCATCCCCAAAGAAGGCAGCCATTAAATTTCCCAAACCCATCTTTCCCTCGATAGAAGGAAAACTGCTAATTCTGTCAAAGGCCCAATGTCAAGCCCCCTCCTGGACAGCTCATCTCATTTTAAGCATAGGGCTGACGCTCCAGGTGGACGCCACCTCTGCTCCCTTCGAAAGCCACAGCCCCCTCGGGGTTGGCAGCTCCCGAACACGGGCGAATGAGTAACTCCTTTGACCCCGGGGGGCTGAGGGCAGGTTTTGATATAGAGCCAGGGCGTGTCACAGGGGGGGGGACCATGATACCGTCCCCTCTAGGGATCCTCCACATTTGCGCATTTTGGCGTGTCCTGAGGGAAAGGCTGTAAAACTGGCAGGGAGGCTTATGCAGAGCTGTTCCCTTTTTTCTTAGGTAGCAGTGAGCACTGTAAGGGAATGCTGCAAAGCACTTAACAATCTACATTACTAACCATCGCTCAAATCACTCTGAGCTGAAGTACCACCATATATTAATACATATATAATAATATATAAAAACTATATGTATAGAGCAGTGTGGAACTTCTAGTGGGGAAGTGGAGAAAAAAAATAAATTTTAGGTTAACCATCATAATTTTTTCCCTTTTTAAACCATCGAAAACAACGTTTCGAGTGTGCAACACTCTCTTTTGTGGGGCTAAAAATGCAAAGGGTTTAGAACATTATTCTTTTGTTAAACAGCTTTTATACAAAATTTAAAACAAAAATCATATCACAGATAATTTTTTGTCAAACATAAAAGAGATCATGATTAATTTAAGAATTAATAAAGTAGTGAATCTAAAAATTTAAAGAATTTTTATAGTAAAACAAATCAATAAATTGGAATTAATACAATTAAAATTTAAAATGATTTTAAAAACCTAAAAATTACATTTTCAAAGGAAATATGAATGACCTGAAATTGCAGGGAAAATATAGGGATGATGAAATGAGACAAAAAAAATCAAAAAACAAGCTTGAATTTCATTTTGTTTAAAACAGATGGCTCCACATGTGCTCAGCCGGGAGGATTTTATCAGTAGGTCCCAGTGACAACCTGTTTCCCAAAATTCCGGGAAAATGTTTTTTTCTTTTTTAAACAATTAATCATTATGTTATCATTTATTATTTTTATGTTTGTTTTGATTATATAAATTGTTATTTAAAAATTTAAGACAAAGAAATAATACAAAAACATTATAAATATATATATATATATATATATATATAATATATTATATATATATTTATATATATATATTATAAACACATATTTATATAATGTATATATATACATATTATATATTACATTATAAAAAATATAAAATATATATATATGGTATATATATTATATTTATATATATTTTTTATATAATATATATATATAATATATTATATTATTATAATATATAAAATAATACCCAAAAACACACACTATAAATAAAAATACATAATCGTATTATTTTTTATTGTGGCGCAATAATGTATCGAAAAAAAAGGAAATTAAATTTTTTAGAGAAAAATTTAAATTGGATTTTTTTTTTGTAGTATTTCCCCCAAAAGATTTTGGGTACGCTTTTTTTTTTAAGCCAGTTTTTTGGGGGAAGGCATGAGTTGTTGTTATAAATTTCCAGATTATGGAGTAAAAGAAATGGGAAAAGACTTTGAAGGATGTAACGTTTAAAGATATTATTCTCAGTTGTATGTAATAATAAAAGATATCGTAAAAAATAAATGATAAAGATGATCAGAAGAGGAACTTTCTGGGAAAATGTCACAAGAGTTAATGTTTGTTTTTTTGTGGAAATCATGCCCTGAGGCTTCCGTTACTAGAATGGGATCGTGATGGTGTAAGTTGAAATATTTCCCCTCAATTTGAAATGATTTTGAAATATTTGTTATTTTCTCAGGAATAAATTTGTCATTGTGTTTTTATGTAAAGTATTCTTTATTAATTATGGAAATAATTCTTTTACTAAATTTTATGACGTCCATGTGCATGTAGTTATTTTCTGATGAGAAATTGCGGGTTATTTTCCAACATTTTACAGGTTGAATAGTTTTTTGGGAAATAAAACCCTGGTAAAATTGCCAGGTGACTGAGAAGTTTGGGATTTTTTCACAAAATTTACACCATACTATATGTATATGTATATAGTTTAAAAAAAAATGAAAATAAAATCTAAATCTCTCATCACTCCATATAAATATTAGATAATTTAATAAATAAATAAATAAATAATAAATAAAATAGAATATATATTTATATAATGATACACACACACACACACACATAAATAAATATATATAAATATATATATATTATATATATATAATATATTATTATTATTATATAATAAAATATAAAATATATATTAATATATAATATAATATTTAATATATTATATATATATATATATATATTATAAAAAAATTAATAATATATAATATATTATATATATATATATATATATAATTTATTATATATATACCCTTTTTGGAATGATAGAAACATATATAAATTTATTTTTTTTTTTATTTAAAATATAATGATATATGAATGTAATATGTATATATGTATAATTATATATATATATATAATATATATTAAATTTAATGTATATACTTTACATACATACATACATAAATATATTATTTATATATATATATATATATATATATATATATGTCATATTTATATATATATGTTATATTCATATTTTATATATATAATATATAAAATATATATATATATATATATATATATATATATATATATAGAGAGAGAGAGAGAGAGAGAGATAGATAGTAGATAGATAGATATAGATAGTTTAGATAGATATAGATATAGATATAGATATGATATATTTATGTGTATATAAAATATATAATATATATATATATATATATAGTATATATATATATAATATTATATATATATAATATATCTATATATATATATGTGGTGTGTGTGTTGTGTGTTGTGTGTCTGTGTGTGTGTGTGTGTGTGTGTAACATATAATTTGTATGCATTATGTCTATATGTGGTTGTCAGCACTTACGTTAAAAGCTAAATTTGGGTATGTAGACATACAGAGGATCAGATGCAATGATTGTCAGGAGACGATGTGGACTTGTACTTCAATTTTCTCCAAAATAACATTTAAGTCAGACACGGGAAAGTGAAGAATTTTGCTGAAGTCGGCCTGGCGGTGAGCGAGTTTTTTTGTCATCTTGTATAAATGAAAATTAACGCCCTAGAATATATTTTAACCATAATGGCCTTCTTATAGTTTACAATTTGTCCCTAATTAGGAAAACTATTTTTTCTTTAATTCCCCGTCTGCGTGATAAAATTTCTAGGGTGGGGTTTTATGTGGCGGATTTGTTGAGTGTTATAATCATATGATTATGTGTGTGTGAAAAGGAGTATGGTTAGTCATTGAACAGCGACGTAAATAGTGACCTCGCCTCGCTCCCCCCACATTTTTGCAGCTGCTGTCCCAGCCACGTTTCCGGGGGACGTTACGCTTTTTTGCCCATGATGACTTTAGTTGCTCCCCAAAAGTCACCAGGAAAACCCACCGCCCCCCGGGGCCCCCCCAGGGGTGACAGGCAAAACAAGGTCTCGTGGTTCCCCTTTCTGTGTTTTACTCTTCCTTAAATAAAGAGTCAAGCCTTTTTAAAATACTATCATGCCCAAAGTTTTAGCCACTGTATAGGGCCTACAGCCTTTTAGAGAGAGAGAGAGAGAGAGAGACAGAAAGGCACAAAAAAAGACGAAGAAAGAGAAGACGGGGAACGGAAGGAAGAGACGAGGGAAAGAGAATCAGAGAGACAGTGAAAAAGAGAAAGAGGAGCAATGGCACATTTTCCTCAAATGGCAAGCTAATTCATGGAGGATAAATGACTTTACGCTTCCAAAATTTGATGAATACAAAATTGTTGTTTCTGCAAAAGTCTTATACAGTTACCATTTTGTGTCCCAGAAAGTCCCATTCAGTACGAATAGTTCATTCAACAAAAGCTGACATGAAAAGGATTAGTTGCTGCAATTTAAAAACAATTAATGGATCAAGGGAAATGTAGTTTACGGAAAAAGCAGATTTGTATTGGAATGTGGATGATGTATAGTAATGCATTTTTTTCCTAAGCAAAATGTAAAGTAAGTTTGTGTCATTTCTTGTGGATCAAGAAAGACATTGAATAATGAGCGAGGAGTAGAAAAAAGGGAGAGAGGGGGTGGGGAGGGGAGAAAAAAAAAGTGTATATATAAATATAAATATATATATTTATACATATACATGTAAAATTCATAATCATATACATACAACATACACACACAATATATATATTTTATATATATATAATTATATAAAAATATATATCATAATTATATATATATACAGATAGAAAGACAGACAAATAAATATATATAATTATATATATATATATATATATAATATAATATATTATAAAACACCGCAGTTTAAATAGAAGAGGACAGAAAAACAGTAATAGAAGGCAATATATTATATAGATAGATAGATAGAGATGGAGAGAGAGAGACGACGGCGTAAACAACTTTGAAAAACAGGAGAGCAACCTCTCGGGGGCGCCGTGAAAGCGAATCGAGTGGTTGTCGAACTCCCCGGGGTATACAGGAATAAAAAAAAAAGGTGACTGAGACGGACCTTGGCTTTGTTCTGCGAATTGATTTTTTTTTAATTAATTTTTGTCCTTTCGACTCAGCTAGATAAAAAATTCCCCCTGGGTAGCGGTTGGATTTTTTTTAGCGAAACTTCATTTAAATAAATTGCTTGTTCTGGGGAAAATAAAAAAAAAAAAATCTTAAAAGGGTTTACTTTCGTTCTATTTTCCATTGTTTTATAAAAAATGTCCAGACCCGGGAGGGGCTGTCATGGTAAAGAATGCAGCTATTCTATATCCTGCCTTTAAAAGTTATACAACATTACCAATCATAGAGAAATTAGTCAAAATAAAGGGACATCTCAGGGAAAAAGCTAGAAACGAAAAAATTAGTTAATGCCTTCCCAACTATAGCATTTCATTACGGAATGAATTGCTTCAATTCCTTAAAATAATATTATAAATTATATATATATATATATTATTATATATATATATATATATTTTTTAAAACATATATATATAGCTCTCCCCCCCCTTTTTCCCACAAAATTTGTGAATATTTGATGTGTTTTTTTTTTCTTTTTTTTGGAAAATCCAACAAAATTTAAAAAAAACCAAGAATTTTAGTATTATAAATAATATATTATATATTATTATATAAAATTATTATATATATATTATTATATATATTATATATATATTATAAAAATATATATATGTATATATTATTAATTTTATATTTTTAATTTGCTATGGCGAAAGTGATGGGGTGTGGGTAGCCCAAACACCAAACATAGTCTCCATACTTGCAAATGTCTTGAAGGCACGCAGTCAACACACAACGGTAGCCACCCCCCCGTATCCATTTTGTATTTAATATTATTGTGTGTGTTGTATGTGTGTTTTGTGTGTGGGTGTGTTTTGGTGCGTGTAGTGTGTGTTGTTTTTGTGTGTGTGTGTGTTGTGTTTTTGTGTTATGGTGTGTGTGTTGTGTGTGTGGTGTGTGGTGTATGGTGTGTGTGGTGGGGGTTTTGTGTGTGTGTGTGGTGTGGGTGTGTGTGGTGGTGTGTGTGTGAAAATATATTATATATATATAATTATTATTATATATATATATATATAATTTATTATACAATTATTCAAAATATATACATTAATTTATACTATACATATTATACAATGCATATTGTAACACACACACACAATACACACACCACACACAACACACACACCACACACACACACACATATATATTATATAATATAATTATATATATATATATATAACAAAACAAATAAAAAAGTAATGACTATATTTTAATAAAAATATATATATAAAAACCCCAAAACAAAAACACACACACAC
Organism: Penaeus monodon; assembly: GCF_015228065.2. Classification (NCBI taxonomy): domain Eukaryota; kingdom Metazoa; phylum Arthropoda; class Malacostraca; order Decapoda; family Penaeidae; genus Penaeus; species Penaeus monodon. Next base: position 30,496,282 of record NC_051387.1, on the reverse strand, counting down.
CACCACACACACACACACACACACCACCCCCCAACCCAACACAACAAAAATTATATTTTATTATATATTAAAACCCACCCACACACACACACACACAAATATATTATGGTGAAACACTTCAGTTCTACTGATTACTGGTTTCACCAAAAATATTTCGGCGTATTACAGTGTAAGTTTTAAAGCGGCAAATAGTTTCCTAGTTATTGGGGCGGAGTTGAGAAGGAGCCGGGGCCACCAACTTTTCTTTTTTTGACAAACCTCTACCCCAAATGTTAAAATATAGAAATGATAATTCAAAACCACATCGCCCGTCGGTGGGTTTATCAAGGGGCGCTTTAGTCAGTGGGCAACCGGCTGACAAGTTAAAATATGCATTGGAAGCCAAAAAATAAAGAAAACATGCCCCAATTAAGAAAACATTAAAAATCGGAAGGGGAACGAAAGGGAAAATGAAAGAGAGGGAAAAAAAATTACAACACTCAAAATACGGGAAAAAGTGAGACAATTTTTTTTGAAAATAAAAAATTTCAAAAAAAGAAAACAAACAGTTTTTTTTCTGGAAAAGAAAAAGGGAAAAAATTTAGTCACGATTTGCTATGATTCTCCAAAAAAAAAAATGCAAACACTATTGGGGTACACCCCAATAAATGATCGCATTTTAAAGTCAGAATAAAAGCAAAACCTAAAAACATTAGATTTACAATGCTATCCCCAACCCATTGAAAGTGATGAAAAAAGGGAAAATTTTTTTATAACACTCTCCAAGATCTTTGACAAAACCCCCAAACAGAGATGTAAAAGTAATCATGGGGCCCTCAACGCCAAATGGAAAAAAAAGATCAAAAAAAATAACCTGGGGAAAATACGGCCTTGGAGATAAAAATGAAAGGGGTAAAGATTTTAGGGGAATTCTTAGTAAAAATCTGTTTCCCAAATACTTGTTCCAACCCACCCAAGACACTTGTACATGTGGTTTTCACCAACAAAAAAACACGCAACCAAATTGCTCTTTGGGCTAACCAAAAAGGAAAAAATTTGCTAAAAATCCCCAAGACAAACTTGGTGCCGCTGCAACAGTGACCAAAAATAAACTTCGATTTTAAAAATAAGACTCAAAGATGGAGCGTCCAACACCACCTCTAAAGCTCGACTACAAAACTCTTGAAAACAATTAAAAAAAATTACAGTGTCAACCAAAATTTGAAATCCCAAATCAATGTGAAATGAAAAAAACACAAAGATTTGGGGGAAAAAGAAGGAAAAAAAACCTTGCGAGGCTGCTTAAAAAACTATCCCCAAAAAAAAAAAGAAAAATTCCCCCTGGAAATCTAAAAAAACACTAAGTGAAATTTAAACAAGAAAGCCTAAAATAAAAGGGGTATCAAAAAACCCATAAAAAGAAATTTAAAAAAAAACAAAATAAAAAAAATTCAAAGATTTTTTCGAAAGATGGAAAAATTTTTAAATAAAACATTGCCCAGAAATGAAAACTGTTCTATCAATAAGACAACAAAAAAAAATCTCCCAAGGGGAGAGAAATATCACACAAAATTTAAAAACCTACAGGGAAAAATATAAAAACTGAGATGGACTTGTTTTATGTGATGGAAGAAGTCAAAGATAGAGGAACATTTTGTTCCATCTAAAAAAAAAGAAAAAAGATCTAACAACAA
>NC_051387.1:30484609-30489609 GCF_015228065.2 Penaeus monodon | reverse complement strand
ATTAGTCTCCAGGATGGATTTTGGCAAGGGCTCTGGTACACCGACAAAAATTGGTGAAGTTTAGGAAAAATAAATAGCAATGATAGTGAATCTTCCTATTCATAAAGCAAATCATGAATAATGAAGGAAGTGGTTCAGGCCTCTCGTTTGTTTGCTTTTTTTCTGCAGGAGCTGAAGATATGCCAGTGTCAAGTCTAAAATACTTTTCTTCAATAATAAAATGGATCTTAACTCCGGGATCACTGACCGTTTCGAACGCCTAAAGCTCATGTGTTTCATGTGCTTTCGTTTTTGTATAATATAAACAGCATACTAGGTTTGCAGCATCAGAGTTTGTTGTTGTTCTTGGATTCACGCTAATGGATTACATCTCAAACTGTTTCAGAGAACTTCAGCCTAATGCATTATATATTCGGTAATCAAGAAATTTGAATGTTCCACGCCTGCTTGTGTAATGAAAGCGGCATTTCATGAAATTTACTTTAGGAGACTGGAAAAGAAATGCTAACTGCTGGGTTTGTACTTTCTCCAAAACTTTGTGATTAGATCTCTCTCTCTTTCTCTCTCTCTCTCTCTCTCTCTCTCTCTCTCTCTCTCTCTCTCTCTCTCTCTCTCTCTCTCTCTCTCTTTGTGACTAACTAACTAAGCGTCTCTTTTTGTATCCCATGATGAATGGAATGTTTTGGCCAGAAATGCGGTCACGTTCGTCCCTTGGGAGACTTGCAGGCCTTCGGTGACCCTCCAGAGCAATACTGGTGCTAGACATGATAACAGCTCCTTAAGAGTCTGTAATAGCAAAGGATACGCTGGCATGATTACATGGGAAAGGAAACAACTTGTGAATATGCCTTATACTGGGCACAGAGAACGGTAGAAAGCTGAAATGAAGACTTTATAGGGTGCAAATATATGAAAAGAAGATAAGCGACATTCAGCTCGAAGGTACAGTCTGCGACCATGATCGCCGCTGAATGAGATAGTTCGTGTGCTATCAGGAGGGGTGGGAAGTGAAGAGTAGCCTGAACCCAGCTAGGCGGTGGAAGGAGATGGAGCGGACGACAAAGTGGCCGAGGAAGAAAGATGAACCAGAGTGGACGACCCAATCGGGCGCGATGGGACAGCGGTAAGAAAGGGAAATATGCTGACTAAAGAGAAATGTATTGCATCCGAAGAGAAAGGGGAGACTCAAATCCTTCAAGCATCCAATTGCCATCGTGTTTTTGGGGTTGCAATGATTTGCCTTGTTACTATAATTTACCTATGTTTCTGATTAGGATGAAGTTATGGCGGTTGCATCGCCGTTATGGTCATCCTTGCAACTGTTACAGTTACATTATTTTCATCATCATTGTCTTCACCATACCTCCTCCCCCTCACATCATCATCATCACCATAATATTATCATTCACCATTATTATTATTATTTATTAATTTTATTATTATTATTAAATTTTTTTATTATTATTATTTTTATTATTTTATTACTTTTTATTTTAAATTTTTATTATTATTATTAAATTTTTTTTTTATTATTTTTAAATTTTTATTTTATTATTTTTTATTATTATTATTAATTATTATTATTAATTATTTTTTTTAATATTATTATTTATTATTTATTATTTTATTTTTAATAATTATTATTATTAATTGTTATTTTTTTTATTTTTATATCGTTTTTATTTTTTTTTTATTATTTTTATTTTATTATTATATTTTATTATTATTATTTTTATTATTTTAAATTATTATTATTCTTATTTTATTTTATTTTATTATTAGATTATTATTATTTATTATTATTTTATTATTTTATTATTATTTTATTATTATTTTTTTTATTTTATTATTATTATATTATTAATAAAATTATTATTATTATTATTATATTTTTTTTTTTTATTTTTATTATTATTATTATTTTAATTATTTTTATTATTATTATTATATATTTTTACATTTTTTTATTATGATTTTTTGTTATTATTTTATTAATCTTTTCATCAAAATTATTGTTAATTATTAATTTTTTTTATATTATTATTTTTATCTATATTATTATTTCAAATATTTTTATCATTGTTATATTATTATATTATATTATTATTTTTATTATTATTATTTTTATTATTATTATCATTATTATAATTATTTAAATTTAATAGGGTTATTATTATTTTTTTTTTTTTAATTATTATTACCATCTCCCCATCTTCTCTTTATTGCTGCTGTTATTACAGTTATTATCATTTTTATTATTGTTGCTGTTAAGTTGCCATTACTATTATTACTATCATTGTCGTTATCTTCCTTCATTTTTATTATTATCATCATCAATATCCTCATAGAAATACAAAAGATAAATAGATAAGTATAAGTAATTCTCTGAATAACTTGTAATTCCCTTTTTTCTTGACGTTTCTTATTATCGATTATTAATCTCACCTTCAGGAGTAATGTTTATTGCTTTACATCGTTGCATTATTTTGCATCTTTGCGTCTTACTTTTTTCTTTCTTTCCATTTTCACTTCTATTTCTCTTCTCCGCCGGGCTGGGAGTTTCGTCTTTATCACCGCGATCATTAAAGAAATAATCCTTCCCGCGTTTTCGCATCTCTGTCCCTCCGAGCGTCGCTCTGCGCTCGGCCTCAGCATCAGACGCGGCAGGGCGGGCTGGCAGGTGTCAGCCCTAACAAAGTGTGCTGATGTTACGTTCCTTTGCGGTCTGGAGGAATTATGTCTATGTATTATGCATTTGTCAGGATGAAAAAAGGGCATTGGCTTCATTTAGAGAAACGTGCCCACCACGACTACAAGCACACGCACGCACACACACACACACACACACACACAGACACACACACACACACACACACACACACACACACACACACACACACACACACACACACACACACACACACACACACACACACACACACACGCAAACACACAAACACACACACATATGTCGACTCGATATTGATTCTACATTTAAAAACTATTATTTATAACTAAAGATGCATTGACCGTAAAAGGGACACATTTTAAAGCTTTTTGTACTATATTTACGCCTATGTTGATCCGGTTATAGCTTTAAAATGATCCTAGAATAGCTCATTTTCTCAGTGTTTCTTTACTTCACTCGCCAGCCTTTGCCCCCCCCCTTTCCCCCCAAAAAAAAAGCTGAAATTTAGCCTCTGGCGAAACCCCAAAAAAAATTTATTTACTTTTTTTATCTAGTTTTAGAAGATGGAGGAATTATATTTTCTAAAAAATGCCTGTTTTGTTTAAAAATTATTTCAAAATTAATTGGGGGGTAAAAAAATTTTTTAAATTTCAATAATAGAAAATATATTCAAATGGACTCACCCAAAGGGATTAGATAGTTTTGGTGGTAATACAGATAATCCGACTCTCCCGTAGGAGGGGGGGAAAATTGTGACAGAAAGCATGTTTTGCCCGCCCGCTATATTATTTCTCTCTCTTCTCTCCTTTCTCTCTCTCTCTCTCCTTCTCCCCTTTTCTCTTCCTCTCCTCTTCTCTCTCTCTCCTTTGTCTTTTGAAGAGTGCAGCATAAGGAAATTTCCGATGCTCTAGGAATAAATTGAAACAAAAGAAAGAAATAAAAATGAAATAATAATAAAAATAATAAATAATAAAATAATAATATAAAATAATAATAATGAAAATATAAAAATAGTAATAATAATATGATAATAATAATAAAAATAATGATAATGATAAGATGAGTAATAATAATAATAAAAATATTAAGAAAATATATAATGTAATAATAAAAAATAATAATAAAATGAATGATAATGTAATGATAAGAAAATGATAATAATAAAATAATAAAATAATAAAAATAAAATAATATAATAAGCTAGCCTGGGTTTTTGTCTCTGTGCGAACATGTTTTAAACATGAAAAGGATGCCCGGGGATGTGTTAACATAAAGGGCCGGGAAACAGACGCGCGGGCTGTAGCGGAGGAGGGGGAAAACAACCCAAGAAGACGCGGTTGGGGCTCTCCTGTGAAGACCTGTGTGTGCCGTTGGACCTGATTTTTTTGTTTGCCCTTTTAAACTGTATCGTGCAGTGTGACTGCTGGTGTCCCCCCCGTATTGTGCCTATAGAAAAATTTTACGGGTAAATAATTGTGTAAATAAAGGAAAACTGTCATTTTTGTTTTTTTCGTGCCCCGCCTCGCCACTTTGGGTTTTCTCTGTGGTGTTTTGGGGGCGCGTGGGGCCGGGGCCCCTTGGCTGTTTAGTGTTCCGACCCTGTGTAAGCACGCGTTTTGCCCACCCCTGTGTTTGGGGAGAGAGACGAGGGGGGGGGGCGTAACAATAATAATTAAAGTAACAATAATAATAAAAATAAAGAAAATAATAATAATAATAATAATAAGATAAATATAAAAGGAGGAAGAGAAAAAAAAATGTAATTAGAAGGAGGATTTATTTCTTTCGTCTAAGGGGTTTAGAGAATGCAGCAAAGTTTTTATTCTTTTCCGGCACTATGGGCTTTAAAAAAAGTTAATTGTCCTTTTTGTTTTTAACCATGGTTGTAATTAAAATTTTTAAGAGTTTAGCGTAGCTAAATGGGATCACGGGAAATTTTGGGGTCTTATAGAAAAGGAAAAATAAAGGGTGACGTTTCATCTCGGACTGTTTTGATTCGTTTTTTATTCTATTATTAATTTTTTGATTATTTTTTTTAATTAGGGAAAAAAGGGGTTGTGTGGAAGCCTTTCAAATGAACGATTTAGAGAAAAAAATCTTTCATTTTTTCATATTATCATTTCTATGGTAGTCAATTTCTATGCCGCTGACTGGGTGCAAATCAAAAAGGAAAAAAAAGTCACCCAGAGCCCCATTAAATGCAAATCGTCTATATTAAAAAGAGAAAATTGGGAAAAGATTTTCTCAAAGGTTTCGTAAAAACCCCGAAACCGGGGTGGTATGGTTTTGAATGCAAGGTCATGTGTGTGAA